>NW_024581130.1:7900274-8159254 GCF_017639235.1 Corvus kubaryi
GACAGTTTCCCTCTCGTAACCCTCTAAACAAGGCTGGTACCCTCTATCCTTTAAGCACAGGTTTTTGCTTTACTCAGCAATAATAAATGACTATTTTTTTTTTTTGCCTCAAAATAAAGTCACGTTCCCATTCACTGTAATTCTGCTGCTTCGGTGTCCCTGTAATGTGAAGTTTTTACAGTCCATATATCAAAATGTGTTCAAGCATGTGATCCATTTATCCATGTTTGTAAATGTAGTTACTATGAGACAAGTAAATTACAATCTGCTAGCTGCTCTACTCGATTCTGATGTGAAACAAGACAGTCATTAACAAGTTAGAAGCAGAACAACAAAAAATCAGCACAAAATAAAGCGTCTACTTTAGCATATACAGCATTGTATGTGGGGTCAAGTGAAAAGATTTAAAGAATACTATTAAAAATATGAAACACACTGCTCTTTAGGATCTGAGTGTGGGTGATGCTATAAGTGAGACCTACTTTCTCATAGTACTTGATCTCGTAGTCCAGAATTGCTCCATGGGGAAAGTCCGGCTCTTGCCAGGAGAGGGCAATGCTGTTTTGGGAAGCCCAGTCCTTCCTTACCATACCTATCAAGGTGGGTGCTGAAAGGGAAAAGGATAACTAAGGGTTAAACACGAAGCACACGGTTTATCCTTCCAACCTCCTGTCTGAGGATACCAACCCGAGGCAACTTGGAGTGACCTCCAGACAGAAAAGCATGACAGATGGCAATTCTCAGGGAAACCATATAACCTGGAATTAATGTCTCAAGTACACGCTAGTAACTTCTCTGCTGAAGTGCAGAGCAGCTTCTGAAAAATGGCTCTATGCAAAAATACAGAAAGAAACGCCTGTGCTGGGCCCTGCCCCAGCCAGGCCGCACTGCTGGCTCCGAGCACACCGTGCCCAGAGCAGAACCACATTTCAGAGGCAGCAAATTCTGCATTCAGGTTAATCTTCATTCATTGTTATAACTCAGCTCTTCAGGATGTACATTCAGTTTACTCTTTGGGGTAAAATAAAGCGACACAGCTTAAAACAGACGCAACGAATCCCTTTTTGGGCAAGGGCACTTCGGCCCCTTGTGAGGAGTCTGTGTGCACAAACAGCCAGCTCCTTCAGGAGGCCACTGGCAGGGATGGGGCTATGGGCAAACTGGGGGGCAAAGGTGCCCCCAAACCTGCGTGCCACCACCGACACCACAGGCCTGCAGCAGCACAGCAAGTAGGAACTGCTTCCAGCGGCTTCTGGAAGGGGCCCAACATGCATGGATGCACCCAGGAGCCAAATTATCTCACTGTGGGGTTAACCAATTTTAAGACACAGTTTTTCTGCCTTTTTGGAAAAGAAGGTGTTCGGTTATCTATGCAATAATTTCAAATGGTGCAAAAATTGCATTCTAGAACATGATCTTTGCTTATTTTATTAATCTGGTCAAGCATGTAAAAATATTCTCCAGACACTAATGTTTTAATAGTATTGATGTGCAGCTTTCCCAAATGTTACAGCAAACCCAGTCATATTGCTCAACAGTCTTGAACACAACTGAGTAAGATCAACAATCCAGCTACCATAAGTGGTTCACAGATTTCACTATTTGTCTTTCCACTAAAAAATATCGGTTTATTACACACCTTCCCCATTTCTCTCTACTCTGAGCCTTACTTAACTTCTTCCAAGTTTCCATGGAGTTGTCTCCTAAAAATAACATATTTTTCTGACTTCTGTTTTTGTCTTTTGAATGCAAGAGCCTCCCTAGGAAAATGAAAAAATGAAAAGAGAATCTGCTTCTAGTCACAAAATTTCACGCCTTTGTTTTCTTTCCTGTAAATATTTCAGGAAGTTTAAGAAATGAAAACAACAAATAAATTCTAAAATGCAAACAAACACTGAAGAAAACAAAACCGTGTGTTTGCCTTTGAAAAAAGGGAAACTCTACACAGAGATGTGCATATCTTTCTCTGTAAGAACGCACTTATCTCAGAGAGAAAATTAACTTCCAACCCCTGTCAATCTTCCCTTTGGGTTACTGTTCTGTGGGATAGTAATTTGGTCCTCTCTGATGTGAAAATAACCCCAACTCAACACATAACACCAGAAGAAAAACCCCTACCAAAGTGTAAGAGCTTACACAGGAAACTTCTACACTTCTGCCATTTTAACAACAGGTCAGACGCAAGGGTATCAGAGAAAAAAAAAGAATTCTATGCAGAATAAAGGATTAACCTGGTTTTCAGGAAGTCCTTAAACAGCATAATAGAAATAACTGAACAGAGTAAAACACAAACTAATAAATAAAAAGCATTTACAGGATTTGAACCAAAATGTTATCCCGGGGTATGTATAACTACTCCCTCAGCTAAAATGAAATTTTTACTCTTGAAACTGAGGGTGAAGTTGAGCTCTCGTAATATTTCTCTGGGGTACAATCAGCTTCTCCAAGCAAGATTCAGTCAGGCTTGTTTAAAGGAAAACAGGAGCTAGCAAACATGGATTTGTAATTGCTACACACTGATCAAGGGCCTAGGAGGGCACTGCTCACATAAATTGTTTTACTATTTGTAATTTGGAGTCATACACTGGCATTGAGCTGTGATTTACAGGTGGGTCTGAGGGAGCTACAGCGACCTCTCAGATACATCTGGTACTCCCTGTGTGCCTGCTTAGAGGTGATAGACATCAGCTGGGCCACCTTCCCAGCACACTGCGGCTTCATTCCACTGCATTTGGGAGTTTGCTGGTCAGACAACCCAATCCTTGCAAAATTATTACGATTGATGACAGAAAACATCAGATTAAGCTGTAGATAAAATTATATTCTTGGCTCTTTTAGGTTTATAAAATATAGACTGCTGATAAAACATGTCTTCAAACTATGGCCTAACCTTTATAAGCTTTCCATATGTACTGCAGGATGGGGATTTTGTGTTCTGACTTTCAAATTTATACAGCAATTCATGCATGTTTTCAGCCTGAGCTCAACGCAGTAATTCTTCCATTTGAGGAAGTGCATGTCAAAGCACAGTCATGGTGCACTGCAAGATTCTCTCAAAACTTCAGTACATGAAATAATCCCAGTTGTCTTCCTGGGAAACAACTCAGTAGAAAATTAATGGAACAAAATTATTTTAGATCTCTCCTAAACCAGCTGTGCCTGACCTGCACTTGAAACCAACAAGTCCATACAGCAAGGCTCACATCACATCTGTAGCACTGGGCCAGCACTGAATCCTCTAAATCAAAATGCAGAGATGTGCACATAAAACCGTGAATATGAGACGTGTATTTGTGTTAGGTAAAAAAAAAAAAAAAAGTGTACCTTTTAATAAAAAGACCCAGAGGAGTCACCATTGACCATTTCCTGTATGTGTAGAAGGATGATCCTGTTTTTGCCAGATAGGATTCCAGTCAGAAATTTATTGTAGGAAGAAACAGACAAATAAAACCATGTAATTAAAAGCACAGCTAGCTGAGTTTCTATTTCTTTTGTTGTGAAGTGCTACTAAAGAGAACTAATTTCTGTGGAGAAATTTCAGCTCCTTATAACTGTTGCTCACTAGAGAAGAAGTCAATTAGATCTTAAAGATCCTATCCACTTATTGTTAAAGCTCTTTTTAACCAGAAGATTGTAAGATAGGTAAATCCTATTTTCCCATTCCTAAAGACTGCTCTAATGTCCCTATGATGAATCAATGGGAAGTTCTTTTAATTAGTTGTTTCAAACCCAGTAGCTGCAGGAGAGCTCTCATTTGGTTGCCCAATGAAACCATTTGAAAAAAGAAATGCTTAGAAAAGCAGCATGGGTTTTAATCACTTTAATGGCAGCAGTTTCTTGCCACTGGTCCTAGGCTGAAGGGTGGTTTCTGGCTCTTGAGCTCAGCGCTGGATCTGTGTTTTGTACTGAGGATTCTTTGCACCATCTGTTTTCTTCTACACTGTTATAAATTTCTTGAATTACAATGAGTCATCTACAATGTGCTGATCTCATTTAATTTAGTCTGATAAGCTTCTTAGTCTTTACAAATTTTTATTGAATAATGGAAGTTCATTCTTTAATTCAGAGTGAGCTGATTTTATTCTGAATTCCTTTGGCTTCTCTTTTTCAGAATCCGTTTTTTCTCATGTGCTACATACAGGGGAGAAAATGCGTATTTTGAACAATGACTGGATCACAGTGTCTTTTCCCTAGAAACTTTCTCTTTTTCTGCAGCTGACTTCCATTATCTGTAACTGTCTGATTTCAGAATAGTTGATCTGTAGGGTTTCTGAAGCTATTTTCCTTTAGTGCATTTTCTAATTGTGCTGTTTGTGGTTTCACAGCTCTGAAAGTAGGCAAAGAAATGTCTCCTGTTTCCAGGACTGAACGGCTTTTATAGGATGCCCATTCATGGTGAGGAAGCCTCTGACCCAATGGTCAGATTGCTGTCTGTACACAGAGTTATTTCACCCCTTGGTATCTCATTTCAAATCTTATTTCTTTAGTGAAGAGAAAACATGACAGCTCAATTGCCTCTCCCTGGCTGACAGTAAGGGCAGTAGCAGGTATGAACAGTCACTTTCTTGTCAAAAGAAGTTACCATCCAAAAAACCAAGAACAGCTGCACCAGTTTTGTCCTTTCTTCCCCTCGAGTTGTATCTGTTTTGCCCAAAACAAATGAAGTGCCAGCAGATACAAATTCGGAAAGGAGAGAGTGAAAGTGGGATCTGAATTGTACAGATGCTGGGGGGAACTGTGCAACCTCACTCCTTTGGACACCATCCTCATGACAAGGCTGTGGGTCTCCATATGTAAGATACTGGGGGTCTCAATATGTAAATAAGGTAATAAATTTGGGATAACATGTTTAATTCAGTTTGTTGTTTCTATACCTCTGCCATTACCAACAATAATGTGAATCACACCATTAAATGTTATTCTTTTCTTGAGATCTCTGCCTGCTCCAAGGTACAGGAGAGACCACACTCACCAAAATACAGGGCTTTATCATATGTTTTCTGAGTGCAGGTTTCCCTTTAGAGGAGGAATCCACCCTTCTCCCTGCCTCTTCCTTCTCTCCTATCTCAGTCACTTCTCAACTACAGTTATGGGGAAATACTGACTAAACCCTACTCAAAAACCTTGCTTCTCTTTGGAAACTCACTAATCCCTCCTAGTTTCACCCCACAGAGGAGGAAACCTGCATTAACATCCTGCAGGGAGCCTGCATTCCTCCTATTGGGGAACAAGTTCTTTCAGTAAGAGAAGGACAGTTGAGGTTGGAAGAGATATTAATGCTATAATGACCAATTTACATTGACTGTGTTGGGTCAGAAAACAAAAGAAAACTGTTTTCCTGTTCATTAAAAGGGCTTCTTCAAGCTTCAATCACAGGTTAATGGCACAAATTAAACCAACAGTAAACGATGCTTGACACTATAGAAGTTCTAGTTATCTAATAATTCCAAGTCCATTATACAAAAATGCTAGGAAATTAATGAAACAGAATAGAGATGTATCAAGGTCCAAATCTGAAGTGTTTTTCCAGATGGTAAAAACACTATCTGCACTTTTTCTATACCAGAAAATGCTATTGTAATTTTACAGTGTTTCACCAGCCTAGGTTCTCTAACTATATTAGAATTCCTATACTATTGGACACTGAGTATGATTTTATATTATAAATATCAATAAAAAGAGCACTGAGATCACTGAGGTTTTATTCACAGTGCCACATTTGAAAAAAAAAAAAAAGTTATTTCAGGGCACAGTAAGGAAAGTATTGATTTTACTTCTGATTCTAGAAAGACTATTAGAAAGGTAATAAGCAGTAAAAAGATGTTCTCAGAGAAGACATTTTACTCCAGTAACAGAACTGAAGTAATGAAACAACATTTCCTGATCAATGATAGTGCCTCCAGTATTCTACCCATTTGAGCTATTTACCAAGGATTTTCCAGGGAAGTTAAGAGGCCTGAAGCCTTCATCCTGCATTACTAATGCCGTGGGTGACACACATGGTCAGTCATCTAAAGGATGTAGTTGTGCTGTCTATCATCCAGAGCAGTCTTTACTCCTGCAATACGGGTGTTAATCCTCCAGCAGAGATGCAGTTCATCCTTCCTTTCTTTTGTGTTTGTTCGTTCATCTTCCTGTTGCTATCTTTGTAGGCTAAGGGAAGAAAGACTCTCTTATGAAGAAGGGATGTGATAGGGATCCAGGAGACCTCTGTTTATATTCTCTTCTGGTTGTACTCCAGAGATTTTCTTTAATCTTTTGACTGAGCTATCTTAACGTAAAATGTGAATGTCAATAAGTTCCATTATTTGCAATACATGAGCACTTTCTTGTTAGAAGTGTAAGTGTGTGAATATAAAAGACTAAAACCTAAGCACAAGTTGATATGGCAAACAAGATCACAGAAATATGAACAGATAATAAACTTTTATTAAAAAAAAAATAGTTCATAACCCATCTCTGTGTATTAAAGATGTTCACATGGATGAAACATCTTCAGGTTTATACTGAATTCAGTAAGAATTTGTTTCCTTACCACACAAGCTTGCTTTCAATTACTACAGTGACTAGATAAGATATTTGATTCTTCCCATAATAGAGTCTCTTATCTTCCTAATCATTTCAGTAGTAATTCACAGTTACAATGTTTGGAGGGGATACTATTAGTGGCACTAACCTTGGAGTTCAAAGTTGAGCATGGTGATTCCCTGACAAAGCATTACAACTAGCAAATTAACAAGTTTGGAATAAATAAAAGTGTTTTTTACTTCATTTTATTACACTAGCTCCCTAAAGGTTTGCACTCAAAAGACAGCAGAGCACTGTGCTTCTTTTGAAGCACTTCATTTACTGAAAATAGGCCTCCAGCAAGTTATAATTACCATCTCTCCCTCCATCTTAAAGTCTTTCCCCTCACAGATTTCCTCTGCTTGCTCAGAAATGGCGGATGGAAGCCAACTGAACCAAATACCCTTGTCAAAAACTGGATTCTGCTACAGAGCTGTGGGCTAAAGGTCATGATAGACACAACCCCCAAATTTCCTCCAGGGTAAATGTAGATTCAACATAGCTTTTTTATTTTTTTTTTTCTGTTCCATAATGCAATTCCTTCTTCCTTGCTGCTTAATTTCTCTTTCATCTGTTGTTGATCTTATGTAAGGAGACAGTAATTATTCAACCACACGATTTTGCAACACTACAGATTTTCTTTCATTTACAGAATGTGCTGCCATTCTCCATTTTTCGAGCTTCAGACAGAAGCACTACTAAATCTTTACTTCTTACAGGACCTACTCAGCTTCTGATTCTTCAAAGTGGATTTTAGGAGAAGATACTTAAAACAACAATATCAAATAAAGCCTTATCAGCTGTCAGTCAGACTGTGTGGCTGTTCTGCACTCTCTGTGGAAGGATATGTGCAAAACCCTCAAAGGTATAAAGCATTGTGAGATATCAGACATAATTTATAACACAATGAACAATTCAGAATATTTTAGTTAGAAGTTTGTTGTTTTTTGCGGTTTTTTTTTTTTTAATAGTATCACTTAAAAAATCACACAAATGCTTTACCTAAATGTGTGGTTTAAGGAGTTACTTTATATGCTCTGTATGTCTGAAGCAAGTGCAATAAATTCAGTTCGAAGAAGCATAGTGGGAGGGTGTGATTCCAGGAATCAGATGCGAACAAAAAAAAAAAAAAAGCAAAACTGAACCAGGTTGCTTGTCACATAAATGGAAATAATATCAAATCAACAGGCCTCTGGCAACCAAAGGGATTTGCATCAGAATACGCAGGTTCTTGGCTCCTTTCCACTGCCTTTTATGGCTGGAGCAGCAGGAAGCAACGAGTGACTTAAAGACCTAAAGACTGGGATTCCTGAGGGAACAGTTCTCTGCAAACCAGAGCTGCCCTCTCCTTGTTTGGCAGAAGACAAAACTGAGGTTGTGTGGGACTGGTACATCAGCTCACAACAGGTGGCAACAACTTATGTGGCTGAATGGCACAGTAGAAATGTGGCAAGTGGGGGGAAAAAAAGCCCTTCTCTTCATTGGCTTCTTCTGGCTATGCTGTTCTGGAGCAAAAACCAGGGAAGGGTACAAGAGGCCATCCCGGGTAAGTAAATTCCCTTCCTACCACTCCTTATGCCAAGTATACACCCTGTTGTGGTACCCACAGGAGAAGTAAAAGAACACTATGTCCTTAACATAGATTTTCTGCTTTCACAACCTCAAATGTTCTGTGTTGTGCTGTTCACTGCTCCTCCTGCCTCAGACACTGTTGTGAGCTACTGACTGTCGGCTGGTGGCATGTTTGAAAATGGTGTGTATGCTTTCCTGGGGTACCATTCCTGATATGCAGGAATTCCTCTAAAAGAGAAGGCAGAGTGACTTATGGGGTTTCCTTTTTAAGGAAACCTGTGTTAAAAGAGAAGGAGGCAGGAGAAATTGGTTTATCAGCAGACTCAGATTGCTACTATAATGATGTTAATCAGCGTGAAGAAAGATGTGTTCCAGCCTGTGTGTTATGTAAGTTAAAAATATCATGCCAGCACTGCTAGGTGCCTTGTGATGTGGGGACAACCTGTGGTGACACATTTCTTCAGAGAACTTTGTTTTCAGCCTCCTGGTGTAACTTGGGTATTGCTATAAATTTATTGGAAATACAGCTTGAGGTTAAGGCGGCATCATTTATTGTGGCAAGGTGTCATTATGGAAACAGAGCTGTAACTAAGTCTCATTCAGCAACAACCCCTCCAGGGTCAACTGCAACCAAATTGCTCTGCAGAACTTCCTGCTGCTAAATTGATCTCAGAAGTTTGAAAATGAAATAAGCAGGTTAAAAAGAACTAGGAAATCTGCAATCTTTTCACTCCATTAATTGCTACTCATCCTACGATGTAACAAAGGCAAACATAAAATGTACACTCATTTCAGCAAATCTTTCCTGCTCTTGTTTATATCAAAATACGAAGCTAGATCAGATTGTAGAAGTAATTTTCTGTCAAACAGTACTTTACAGGTCTGAAAGAGGTTTTTCTTTTAGCAAGAATATCATGAATATTTTATGTGAACATCTTCTGTGAACCTTCTGTAAAAGCTGTGTTTGTTGGCATGTGCAGAGAATGTCAGAGCTACTGTACTTCAACATTTTGAGTGAATGTGTGTAAGTGCACGAAGACACATCTGATACTGACTTCAAATGTACATCTTCAAACAATTTCCCCAAAAATGTTGATTTTGACAAAGCATTCTATAAATCACACTGATGCTAAATAAATATGCCCTCATAAATTAATTCCCAGAGTGATATTACAAACAAAATTATGTAACTTATTATATACTTCATAAATGCTAAAAAGATTCCAAAGGTGTAGTCTAGCTCTGTTTTATTGAGGGTCAAGTATCTTTTAAATCTTTAATGTGGAAACCTATGCACAGAAAAGCAGTCCCTTTTAAACTCTGGCATACAGACAAGAAACACTTCTAGGAGGCCAGGAAGTCAATGGTTTGTACTTGATGCACGGGAATCACTGCAGAGCACTACTGCTGCCAAATGCAGGCTAGGTGTTCAATTTCTAGTCAAGTAGGGTAGAATCTGAATTGACTCAAATAAGTTAAAAACCTGGGGATTAGTTTTGGCAAGTTGTCTTAAATGCTTCTGTAGTTAGAAGATGCGATGCTGAACTTGCTTTGGGTGCTGGTCGATCGAATGTATGCCCTGGTTTTAGCCACAGCATTCAATACATGCCTCACTACCATCAGCACAGAAGCTCATTGCAAAATCAGCCATGGATCTTCTTTAAAGGTGACCTCCAGAGCAATGCAAGAGTAATTTTAGATATGTCAACATCCTAAATAAATATTTTTTTCTTTTTTCCTTTTTTTAGTTGGGTGTATCTATACAATACTTCCACATGAAGTAGCATGGTTAAGTTATCAAAAAAACATGGACAAAATATCAATGCTATGTAGGGAAAAATCATTCATGTGTTCTTTTAGTTAGCTCATTGGGGATGGTGACACACCTCTGAGTCTGAGGGCAGGCTCTCAAGGTGATGGATAGAAGCAATGACACCTGAAGGCATCAGGGCAAATCAACTCTAAAAGCAAAGAGGCGCCAGCCTTTAACTTCTGTTATGTCTAAAACCTGAGGTTCAGAAGAGGCCAGTGGCTCTGTCTGGACTACTGTGCTCATATCCTGAAAGCATGTCACACTAATTTTAAATGAATTTGAAAAATTAATGGGTTTTTGGTGTGTTTCCCTCTTTCAAGAAGACTGAGTTGCTTTTATTCACACAGACAAAACTCAGCAGAGTTGAAAAACCATTGAGATCTAAAGAGTTTTCATCTTTCTGACTTGTATAAAAATTAAAACACCAAGAAAGAAGAGTAGCCTAAAAATTAGATCATATGATAGGCAGTAAAATACGTTTCAAAGCAAGGTTTGTGGAAGCCTGGGCAATTATGGAATAACCTTTCAAAAGGGAAGCCTCTTCAACTATTTGCTGCATGTTAGCTCATGCCCTGCAGCTTGTGGTTTAATACTTACTATACATATCCATGCTAATGGAGAGGCAATCTCCTGACAGAGATTCATGTGAGGAAGAAACCTGAACATCCACAGTTCCAGGCCAGTACATCACTTAGCTTAAGGAGCCTGTCTTTTCTTTCAAAAAAATTAACTATCCAATGAATGCCCTCCTAGCAAGAGATACTGAATTCTCAGAACTCTTCCCTTACGCCCCTTTGGTATTTCTATTCTTTTTCTTGACACTCTATGAGGTTTTGTGTTCTTCAACGTTCTGTGTGCTGAGCTCTGCCCTTGGAGTTCTTTTTCCAGGTCTATTTTTCATCTCCTATCTCCAGCACCACAACAAATATGCTTCCTACAGAAAAAAGGAAGGCAGGAAGGTTTGAGGAGGAAAGCTGAGCACTGCTGTCCTACACAACCTCTTCTTGTCCAAGGGATGAAGTCTAGGGGACCTACTGACACATGCAGAGTTTGCACTGGTTGTTTTCTAAAAAAGACCATAAAAATTTTGTGGCCTCTAAAAAGTTAGGGAGTTGACAGGCACCGAGGCAAGAAACAGAAAACATGCCTTATTAACTAAGATGCTACTGAATGCTGCTGGGAACTGCAAGACCACATACGAAGAGGCATTATTTGATATCTTCCTGATCTTCTTCCATCAGTGTCCCCCATAGCTTATTGCCAGAGGAAAAAAAATGGACTAGATGACCCTTCTGAAATTCAGAAATACTATCTGGTTACAGAGCCTTCTGTTTAGCTCAGTGCAAAGGCAAGTTGGCTACATACAGCTTCCTTCTGGAAGGAGCTTTCATCTGTCCCTGAAGAGTCTTCTGGACTACAGAAATTTTACAGAGAGAAAACACCCATCTCTGTAGCTCTGGTAGTTGCTTGTAAGAACTAATGGCTCATATCCACACAGTACATTAGTGATGTGCAGCTGAGTGCTTCGGGGTCTAACTTTTAAGTGCCCGATCCTCAAAACGATACTTTAGAGTTATGTTCCTTGTCCAAGATCGTCAACATTGTCAAAAACAGAGGAAACCAGAGCATGCACAAAATTAGAACTTGAGAATTTAGACAACTTTCAGTTTGATAGCTCATGTTAAACACCAGGGTTAGACATTGGTATTGCACTACTGCTTACAAGCAATATTGCTGCATTGGAATAGCTCAGAAAATAATGATCTCAGGAGCAAAATTTTGCTCAGCCTCTTTTATTTTTATCATGAAGAAAATCTTCCTTCTTTGAATCCTCCTTAGATGTTTTAAGTAATTCTCCTTGCCCAATAGCACACTTTGTTTTGTGATTCGATTTTGAGTCTGTAGTTTGGAAAGTCTGAGAAATCAGTGTGTCCACACAGGGTATTTAAACTTCTTTGGCTCACAAACAAAACCAAACAGTACGGCCTGCTAATTCAGACCCATGTCTCAGAACTCGGCAGTGATCTCTGTTTCTGTGACCTTCATCTAAAAATTTCTATAGCAGACAATCATCTCAAATCCCTCTGTACTCAAACATATGGTGAAACCTGGCCAAAAAGACCCCAAAACACCAAAAACCAGCAGCTATTAAAGAAATCTTGGATACAGGAAAAAAAATGGTCCACACATGCAGCAATTCCTTGAATGCCATCTAGAGGACACTAACCTCCCACGGCTATGAAAGGGTCCTGACACACTCAAATGTGTCAATTCCAGATGTTCTAGCTCTTTATATGTACTGTTCAGAAAATAAGGGTCAGTAAAATGTGGTCAAAAAGAAAGTTTAAAAATACCAACAAAATAAGTAATACAGGATAACTTTGTAATAGCTTTCTAAAAAATACTATTTTGCTTGCACAGATTAATTCTGTGCCAATAAATTTGTGGAAAATAATTACTGGAAACAAAAGGACCATTTGCATGTTGCAACTTTTCTTCCTAAAATATACTGCTTATTATTTTGACAATCCTGCATCAATATAATGAATTTGCTGAGCCATCATGCTAACTCTGCAATAAATCAGAATTTTCTGTATTTCATTAACAATCATGATCACAAAGTATTTGTAGTGTTGACTTAACTACTCATGACATGGTTGGTCAGGTATATTATGACTGGGTTTGCAACAACTGCTTATGTTATACAAGGTGATCTTCCCCTGCAATGTCCTTCCAAAAAATTCCACGTTAACTGAATGCATAAAGTCTTGAGGAAGAAAGGCCATCTTGATAATGAATTCATTGGCTCTG
The DNA here is from genome assembly GCF_017639235.1 of Corvus kubaryi. NCBI lineage: Eukaryota > Metazoa > Chordata > Aves > Passeriformes > Corvidae > Corvus > Corvus kubaryi. The sequence continues at coordinate 7,913,038 of NW_024581130.1, forward strand.
GCTGACAAGAACTCTTTAAACTCTTTGAACTCTTTGAGTTTGTCAGTGTTTATTATCAGTCTCCATTTGCTGGTCAGGTCCCATTATATTTTCACCATCTACTCTCAGTTACTTTAGGGATCTAATTCCATGGGAACACCTAAAGTTAGGACGATCAGGACCCTGCAAAAATAGTGTGGACAGATTTCATGTCCAGATGGAGATGCACAGAATGCAGCTGAGATGTCTGAAGTTACTGAACACCCCACCCCTTTTTGGTGCCCCACAAGTAACTCAGGCTCAGAGAGGTACCCTCAGGAGCTGTATGGGATTTTGTTTTTTAATGCTGCTTGCCTGGAGACAGACTAGTCAGACTTTCCTGTCCTCCAAAAATCCCCTGCACCATTACCTTTTCAAACAGTGAAACAAGACCTTAGAGAACACAATAAAAGCCCACTTAACAGAAGAAACGTAGAAATTCTATTTCTTCTGAAGTTTTTAAGATGGCACATCTTAAAAAATGTTATGACCTCAGCCTGTCTAGTCCATGCTCTGCATCTCTTCTCAGTGCCTACTCTGGAAAGACACTGAGTTCTCTTTCCTCAACCAGTGAAATGTCTCATCTTTAATCTACGCTCACAAAATCACCCTAATGGTTTTGTTTTTAAAATAACAATCACTCTAACCCTACTCCATTCTATAAACTTTGATATCACCATGTAAAATATTTAAAATGAGGCATTAAACACTTCCTAATGCAATCTTTTGCATCTGAACCTCCCATCAGGTATTCAGGTATAGTCCTGCTATATTTCCAAGTTCAGTGTTATTTGCTTTCTTTTAAAATAGGTAGAAACGTGAGCATGGAGCCTCAGGTTCCAAGATAACAATAGTCACTATTACCTGACATTTTAAGTCAGCACACAATCCTGAATACGAAAGTAAGACCGAATAGCTGATAGGATGACATTTATTAGCACTCTCGAGTAATTGGAATTAGCAAGGAAGACAACAGCTGACATATTTCGATGCTTATACGCGTTGAGGAAATAATGAAGAAAAGTTCATCTCTTTAAGAATGATTTCTAGCAGGTTTATGATTCAGAATAATAATTTGTAAGACACAATTGTTATTATAAATACATAATTGAAATATTCAACTCTCATAATTCTGTTTCCAGGGTCATATGTAGACTGTTCTCAGTGTCTGAAAAATATGTCCATATTCTACATATGCTTTTTGTTTACAGTGGAACAAGGTTACCAGAAGCCTCCTGCTGTACATTTTGCTTATCCTGTGCTGTTTGAGATGCTCATGAATGATCTGGTGAGATGACAAAGTCTGCTAAACTTAATCAGGGTAGTAAAAAGGGAGGACTAACTGTGGAGAACTGTGGAGGGGCTTCATGAGATCAGCTGACTGGATAATTAAATGGCAGATGAAATTCAGAGGAGGCTAATGCACACAGCAAAAGAACCCCTAATTTCATAAGCAAAATGAGCTCTGAGCTGACCATTTCCACCCAGGAATAAGATTTCTGAGTTCTAATAAATAGCTAATAAATAGATCTATGAAAATGCCATCTCTGTGACCCAATGTAATAAAATAAAAAAGGTTAAATGAAATGTTAGGGATTACAAAGGAAAAGAAAACCCACCAGACCTTCATGCTGCCACGGCATATGTGCACATTTGAAACAGATTTTGAACACTGTGTAATTTTGCTTCTGTCACCTCAAAAATGGCATGTTAGAACAGGGAATAGCTACAGTAATTATTAAATTAAAGATGTGGAATGGCTTACATATAGGTAACTCAAGAAAAGATGTGCGCTTTCCAGTCTGAAAAGGAGGATGCAATGAAAGGTTGAAGCAGGAATGATATGAAGAACACAAGGTGTGATCCTTTCTTCTTGCAGCACAAAAGCTAGGCATGGCAAGTGAAGTCAAAAGGATGGGATTCTTAATAAAATGTGAAATTAAGCTGCTGAATTCCTTTCAAAGGGATGCCACAGATTCTTTTTTTAACGTGTATTTAATAATAAATTGTTAAACTGCTACTGGGCAAGGATGTCCCCAAAGTACAACTATTCAGAAGCCAGTGAATACTCAGGAAATGCATCTTGTAAACTTCTTCTGTTCTCTCACTCAGCTGTAACGTTCAGTTTTTGGCTACTGCTAGAGAGGATGTGAAGCCAGATGAACCAACGGTGTGATCCAATACAGCTGCTCTTTTGTATAATCAACAGGAACAGAAAATTAATGTAAGAGGAGAGCAGGGTTGCTGCCTGGTTTTGTACTTAGTAGCCTGATGAAGAGTCTTAGTCCTTTCTTTCTGGTGTGTTTTCATCTCTCTGTGTATATGCATGGTGGTGAGAAGCCTGGAGTCTTCTCAGTGAATCTGCTGCATGTGCATGGAGAAACTGCTTGCACCTTGCATATTGTAGTGGATCTGTACCCTCCGTGGCACCTCTGCTGTATCTCAGTCTCACTGCAGTCATTCATCACTGAGTCCACCTGCATGTATTCAACAACTGCTTTGTGAGGAGGGGACAGTTTATCACAAACTGGAAAGTGCTGACCATGTCTGAAGTCACAGGACTGAAATGCACAAGTAAACCTAAAATGCAGCGTGCTCCCACATGATCCTATGGACCATGCACCAAGGAATTCTTCAGCTCATGTGCAGGCTGAGGCACTGGGTGCTACCCCCATAGCCAGGCAGTCACCCCAACACTGCACATCTGCTCTTTGGACAGCCAGCCAGTCTGCCAGAAGGGAATCTGCCAGGCAGATAAGCCAGAGAAATGTGGGAATTTCTTAACAACAGGTACATGCATTTGGCTGACTCTCTGGGGGAGATAGATTTCGTGTCTTTGGCCTGGGGCAGACTCATCAGAGGGCAAACTGCTCTGGGATGGTCAGGAATGGGAAGAGTCCTCTCTGGACCACTTGTTATCCATGTACCATCTTGAAGATGAGCAAAGGCTGCAGGATATGCATTGAGTGAAGGGAAATGCAGGAGCAAAGACACTTCAAGAGACTGGGCCTACTTGCAGCAGCAAAGGAGGAAAAGATCCTGCACAGAGAAGCACTGCAATGAAACTTACTGGAATATCTACAAGGAGTTAGTGGTACCAAAAATGGGGTAAGCTGAAATATTAGACCATCTGTGAGTGGATTATCCAAGAGACATCTGCACTGCCTGTGGATTTTTATAATCACACAAAGTAGACGCTGAAATTCACACACCGCTGGATTGATCTTTTTTCATAAGCCTCCGAGTGGCTGAGACATTAATTTCTTTAAAGTATGAGTTATATTCCTTAACATGAATTTCTTGGTTTAAGAACTCAGCACTGTCTTAAGTACCATCACTAGCAAAACAGGAACCATTTAATTCAGTAAAGATGGGAATGGATGGAAAACCTCAAGTGGAGAGATTTATTACTTAATAAAGTTTGCATATCACAATTAGTCTGAATGTAATTCATAAAACCTTGGATGTTCACTGCCTCTATCCTGCAGTACATAAAATAAGGAATATCTACTTCCCTTCCACAGGTCAAAAAATAATAAGCACACTTTGGCTACTGATCAAACTGAACATATGCAGAGATTGAAGCTGCCCCATCTGTGTGCTGGCAGCAGAAGGGCTGAGGCAAGTTGTGTCTGAATCAGAGACATGAGCTGAGTCCTGCCCTGCCTGTGCACCGCAAGCCCCCACAGCCCCTTCAGTTGCAGGTGGAGGAGCATCTGCAGGCTCAGGGGCCAGGGTAGCACTTCAGGCTGTCAGTCACATCCTGACGGACATGTCATTGCCTACAGACATTTGCATGCTGTGCCCACAAAAATCCAAGGGATCACCAGCACAGGAACTGGCTTTTTACCTGAACTGTCCAGGAAGCAAGGCTCTACAGGGATTCTTTTTAAGTCTGCCTGGCATGTGAACTTAAATATGCATAAAACCAGGCAGCTTCTGGGTGGCTGTACAATGTATTACATTTTCTGTCATCGTGTCGACACATATATTTATTGCAAACTGGTGTTAGAAAGGAGAGATGCCTCAACATGTGGAAAACCAACCCAAAACATCCCTTCTGCTCCCACATTTTCTATTCATGATTACGCTGCTGTCATGCAATGAAAAATAGAGACAGACACAAACTTCTTTGGAAGTTTAAACTGAGTTTTGTTATCCAGTGGCAAGAAACAACAGTATGAATACAGAGATATGCCAGATGGCTTCAGTCAGGTTTTACTAATTTACTGAAAAGTTTTTAGGCAGAGAACATGTATATTCTGAACTTGAAGCACACTGCATACTTGTGAAAGTCTGTATGCATTACTTAGGAGGTGTGAAGCAACCACAGTGATACAAGATAAAAACAGACTTCCCACAAAAAATAGCAAACCCATACATGCTTTTAGAGAGAGAATTTTTGTTGTCCGTGTTAAGAATGTATTTTCACTTCAGTTTGCAGCACCATAGTACTTCTTTTTTCAGCTTTTTCTTTCATTTTCCTAAGTCATTTTGTATCAGAAGCATATCTATCCCTAACACTTGTGGAAACTCAGTTACCCCTTCAGACATATTTTTTTATGAATAAAAAATTTTTAAAAAACCTCCCAGAACAGGTAGAGATCAGAATCTGTTATTGTTGTCTAGTAACTGCACTAGACATTTTTTTACTTGATAAATAAGTGCATATCAAACTCAGTAATTATTTATCTCAGTGTTTCCATCCACAAGACACAACTGTATGGCTTAGCCTTATGAGCAAACATATGCTACTTGGGATCAACTGGGTGAGCAACCAAAGGAAATACAACTGATCTAGACATAAAAATCTAGTTATTTTTCTTTCCACATGGCTTATTTCTGCTCTTCTTAGTGCATGCTGTTTAAAGAAGGCATGCTGTCGAAGTGGTCAGTAAAATACACAGAAAACACTTCTGTCCTTAGGTTTCCTACTCAGAAGCCATACTGGTTGCTTTCTGTCTTATCACTGAAGACAAGGGTGTTTTCCCAGCCAGAGAAAATCCCAGCAGAAAATGAAGATTGTTTGTATTGCAATTATCCATTTCAGTATTTGTGTAAATAGAATGAAAAGGTCACATAATTCAGCCCATAACTCTAAACATTTTAATTTGGGAATGGCTGGGGTGTTTCATTATGAGTTTTTATTCAGGTACATCATGACTTTGCTCCTTTACCACATTCCCTACATGCACCATTCCTTCTCTAGTTGTAAAGGTGGCAACTGATCCTTGAGACATCAGGCCATTGGGATGCATGTGAGAAACTGCCTCAAGCAGACAGAAGATAGTGACATGAGCAAATTACATCTGTGATCACAGGCAAACCTTAGTTTTCAAACGTTTGTTTCTGAAAGCAAAACCTTCCCAATAAAAATATACTTTGCACAATTAAAATGATAATTTTAAAGGAAGAACTTTAACCAGTTGGTCTATATTTACATCTGTAAGTTTTCTGCTTTCTCCCTATATGATTTATTTACATATTTAAATGTCAAAATGCCAGAAGATTTGGATGCTAGTGAGCACATAGGTTCATCCTGGAGCATACAAGCCTCTTGCAAATATATATCTGAGACACAGCAGAGCATGTTTTTTAAGGAATTAAAAACCCCTCTGATCAAAATGATGTGCTAAAATCCTACAGAATTTATACACTACAATGTTCAGGTAAATGCAAAGCAATCCCAGAACTCCATGGGCTGGCTTCACCACAAGCATTGCAAATGAAACATTGGAGGAGTGAGCGGAATTTTCAAGATCAGACTGGGTTAGGAATCATATTCCTGAGACAGAGCGAATCTAGTCTTGCACAACTTACAAGGTGGTAGAAGCTCTTAAGATATGATAGATGGAAAAAGTGTACATCTGAATTCTTAGTCAATGAAATCATAAAGAGATAAGACTGATACCAGGCTGAAGTCTCAGATTTACTGCATTTGGAAACACTGAAGTGTAGACAAGATAAATACTGGAGATGACACTGGCAGCCAATAAAAGTATGTTAAAGTGCTTGATTATGATCCATTATTTATGATCTAACATGAAAATTGTGGGTAGGAGGAAAAAGTCTCTCTCTCAAAGGCTTGAATATGAGAGATGAAGGATTAAAAACAGAAGGGAAAGTAAGAGATGATTTCCAAAGGGAAGACATAAATTGCGTTTTCCTGTCAGTTCTAGCAGGCTGTCCCTATGTCTGGAATATGTAACAATTGTAATAAAATGACTTGAAATTATCTGAGACCATTTGTATCCTAAATAATGCATAAGCAGTGCTGGTTACTGTTGGAATCATTTTAGCCTGACTCAGCTTCAGAAAATAAAGTGCCTCCATAGAGTCAGTTTTCTTTAAAGCTACCTAAAGAAAGAAGCGCGTATGATCTTTAAATTAATCATTCCAGAGCAGCTCACACAATTACATTAAGATTCTAAGACTTCTGTAACAAAAGTGGACAATTTATCCTAACAGACATTTTTTTGAAAGATGACTTGGAATAGATCCTTTTTTAGTACTTTAAATCTCCATGTTCTCCTACCACAATGAAGAAAATTACACAGACACAAAAATTTTAGTTTTATGCTTTGACCAAATATCAAAACCAAAAAATGCCCCATCCTGTAATAACTTCAAATCATCAAACTACATTAAAACACATTAAAGGGAAAGATAATTTAAATGAAATTTTAATACAGTTATTCACTATACATTGTGTTCAGCACAAATATTTCACTCAATTGCATCTGTTTACTCACTGATCCAGAAAAGGATGTCTCAATGTGTAAACGCAAATGAAATAAAACAATTCCATTGTTCCACAGCAGTATCTGGCCTTCCCAAAACTACAACTACCTACTTCACACTTAAAAAATTCTGAACACAAATTCTAAGCAACATTTGTCTCAACAAAATGCTAAGGCTAACCCTAAATTAAATCTTAAAAAATATTAAGAATGATTTGGGAATCATCAGCATCCATTCCATTCATGTGTCTTCAGTAGTAATTAACAAAAAACCCCCAGTATATTGTCAAAATACTGTGGTGTGAAAAACTGGAATGAGTGTTTCTCCCCTATAACTAAAAGTAGAACCAAAACCTATCAACAACATTCTTACTTTGCTATCATTATCCTGACAAAACAAGAATTCTCTGTCGTCAAAATGGCAACGTTCATGAACATTTTTGTTCATGTTTTGTATTGCCTAGGATGGGGTGCTGGGGGTGGGGAGAGAAAGGGTAGTTTGTTCCTTATGCCACCATCCAGGTGGTCTCCTAGCAGCACATTGGCTCAAGCAGGCATTCCAACCTCAAATCATTTTGTGAGTGCTTCTGTGCATGCTAAACAAAGCCTGCCATCCTCTTCCAGCTCCATCACCCAGCATCTTTCAATCAACAAATTGCACTTTGGCATGAACAAAAGGTTTAAGATGGACTTCTGCCACCCTCCCAGTCCCAAGCTAAATGGCTGCGAACATATGCAGAGATTGTGCTGCTCATTTTTAGGGCTTTATGATGGCACATTTAATTGTAATAAAAGTGCAATTGATGGGAAGTGAGTTACAGATTGAACAGGCAGTACAGCAGATGTACAAGGTCATTCAACAAGGACTACTCATTACTTCAAATTACCACCCATGAGGAGAATCTACAGAATATGCCAGGATGGAGCTCTTTCTCTGACACCTCATCTTTCAGTTTCATCCCAAAGGCCATCTTTGTTTCCTTTACGGATAGCATTTCCCAATTAGAACCTGCTGCCTTAAGTTACAACGACTCAATTGCCATCTCTAATGCAATTCACATGTGTGAGGCTGCTCCTGCTGCTCCCTTTCATTTCAAGAAAGGTGATTGCTACAAATTGCACACAACAGTTTGCCTGTTCACAGACCTGTGTTTCTGCCCCATTTGACAGAGTGATGAAAGACAGATGCCTTATTTAGTTTTAAATCACATTTGCATTTGATTTTCATTTATCTTTTACTTTCATAGCTCCTCATTGAACTCCAGTCTGACAATATTTGTCAAGAAAAAATATCCCATAACTTGCTTTACAGTTTATAGGATTTGGCAGCATTGGAGCTTTTTCCTGATTATCTATCCTGGCATTCACAAACAGAGACAACTATTAGATGAAGACTGTTAACTGGAACACAACTTTGTTCATTCTTCTGGGAATCAGCAATATTTTACTGGAGATAGTTCATGATCTTTTTTATTGGCTGCTGCCTCCCAAAGAGCCAACATCAGAACCTTCATACTTTTCAAGTGATTACCCAGTGAGCTGGAAGGGAAGCATTGCCCTTCCTACAGAGAAGAGATGGGTGAGATGGAGTTAACAAGGTATTCATTAAGGAATGCTCGTTCCAAGACCTCTTCAAATTCCATTTAATAGGAAATCAGATTTCCTATCCAAAGAGTTCCTGCCTAAAGCAGAAGAAAATGCCAGCAATTAGCTCAGCCCTCTGCAAGGCTGCCTTGCACTGTGGCCCTGTCTCACTGAATTCTTACAGGCAGGAAGGGGCCACATGTCCTATCCACCCCTTCAGAGGATGTTTTTCTGACACCTTCATGCCCCCTTCCAAATCCTAGGCCTCTTTCCACTAAAAATTACTGTCAACATTTTAAAATAATTAATATTTAATTAACTAAAAATACATATCTATAAAAACTAAAAGTATTTATTACATTTTACTGTATTGGTCAGGAAATATCTCAGAACAGATACATTAGGGCCCTTCAGCTTGTATTTTTGTGCTGGGATTTGGTGTAGAGTTGCTGATAAAGGAATAGAATAAATGCAATATTTACATACAGGAAAATGATGACTCCTATTCATATCACTTTCAATCTACTAAACCGCTAATCAAAACTGCTAATCTGAAAAATGCCATGCCATGAAAAAGATAAAGCTGAACTGGAGATCAGCAGCAATGTTGTTATTTGCAAACACTATCAGCAGAGAATATCAACCTTTTTGTCAGGAATACATCAAGAAAATCGATTCAAGTCCCATTACTTTGAAATATTGTCCAGTAGCTTTCAAACATGCTCATTAATTGTCCTGGCAAATACAAAAAAATACAGGGTTTTTAACTTCAAAATGCAAAAGAGAATGTGTAAGAAAATGATTTACTGGGCACATTTAATAATGTAACTGATAACACTTATTCTGAATGGCTGCAGAACACCCAGAGCAGAGTAAATGTCTCTTGTTCATTTTCTTGTCTTCCTGTTTCTCCAAGATCTGGCATAAATATATATTTATTTATGAGTGGTCACCTATAAATCTAATGATAAGAACTGCTTCTTACAACCTAAAGTGCTGAGATAACATGCTTGTTTAACAAACTATTTTTATTGGTGTGCTGTGCACACCTGTACTAAGTTCAAGTGCTACAGGGCCTTCAGGAGCATCAATCAGTCAGCAGTTGCACTCACTGGAGGTTTTATTGTTTTTTAAAATGGAACACAATGCACGGACTGCATGGCTGTCACAACTGATAAGAGCCCCTCAGTGCTGGACAAATCCAGCCTTATTTTGTTTTTTCACCCTCACTCTTTGTCATTGTTTATCTCTTTCTTGCAACACCTAGTTTTTGTAGTTGACAAATACAACTTATAATATTCATGTTTTTCTGAAAAATGTTAATTTCACAGTGCAAAAGTATTTCTTTTTCCCCTCCCAATAAATCCAACCTGAAATCATTCAAAAGCCACTCCTGTGGCTCTCACAGCAGTACCATGGCTTTTGGGTTGTAAGAAGCACTGCTCAAGAAATGGCTAGAAACAGTGGTAGTAAAATACTGCAAGAAGACACCATTTGAATGGGAATACTTGGAATCTATGAGCATTGATAAAAGTTCCTGTACAAGACTTAGAATCATTTAAGGAGACAAAAAACCCTTTGTTTTTCTTTGTTTTTCAGAGAGTACACCCCATGCACTCCACAAAAAGGCATTAAACATTTCTAAGATTAAAGGAAAGTTATGAAATTATTGCAAATATAAAATTAACAATGAAATTATAGCTGTCACTACTGTAATTTAATTTAATTTTAATAGACAGACACCCTGACTAAATGTTGCCAGTAAAGCAGCAGGTCTGACATAAATCACAGAATCACAGAATGATACAGGTTGAGGGACCTTTAAAGATCATGTAGCTCCTACCCAGAGGCATCTTCCACTAGATTAGGTGGGATGCCATGGATGAAGACAAAACACGTCTAGAAATGGTCCACTGGCATTGAAGTTGAGCTATGCTGATGGATCAGTCAGAACTCAAAGTCCTGACCTTTGCTCTGCCCTTGTTTTCCACCTTAATATGAGTTCAGCCTCAAGTTCTGATACGTCTAATCTTAAAAAAGCAATACAGTCACTAGATTTTTATAAAGGGAAAACATTCCTACATTAGTAACTGAGTAAATGAAATATTATTTCTACTGGTAGTTTTCTTAATGCTCTCGAGTTCCCACTCTCCTGTGTCAATTCCAGCTTAGGAATCAATAATTAATAATTAATCAATAGTTAATGGAAAAATATAAAAAAGTTCTAAGTCTGACTCTGAATTGGAGTAGGAAAGGCTTTTCTGGGATTTTATAAAGAAACCTTTACTAATGCAGTGGTACTACTACTACTGAATTGTCTTCAATAAATGTGTTATTTTGCTTAAAAAAATTTATATGTGTTATTCAGCTATTTATAACTTTGTTTCCACTTTTACCCATAGAATACACAGAATTTGGAGGACACTACCAATATTAATGGAAAATTGACATGGGTAGCTCGGTTTGTGTATGGATAATCATTAAATAAATATCTATACAGCTTGACAAAATGGATGCAACTCTGAGCACAATGAAAGGATTTTTTACAAAGAGTAGAGAAAAACATCACTCTATATCTGTGAAACTTCAAGGCAAGAAACTCAATAATCTTAGCAAAGGGCTGGATGTTAGGTGTACTGGAGCCCACACTTCAAAAAACCTTGTATTTCAAATTTAGATTAACTTCTTTTACAGAATATCGAATTCTTATTTGCTTAGGGGCATCTCTTTAATACCATAAAGAATGTTAGTAGGAGTTAATAGAAGAAATTCTGAATCACCAACACTGAAGAAAATTGGATCCTGGCAGGTGTATTGAATAGTAAGATGATGTGGACAGAGGAATTGGACAAAGCTTTATGCAGCTACTACTGTGCCCAGGTAATGCTAAATTCATAAGAGACAAAGATCAGAGAAGTCTTTCAAAAATTAATTAATCAACCTTCACACCACTGAAATAATACCTCCTTTCAAAATTTTTATCATGGTTTTTTTGACAGCTTCTGCTTGCACAAATCACCTTAATTTCAGCTACCCCACAGCCTAAGTGAACCATATGTACTTCACTGTTTCAGAAAACATTTTCCAAACTCTGTTTTCATGTTGCCTATATACATTCCACCAGGACATTTAAAACTTAGGGCTGCTCTGCATGAGACATATCTCTCCTCTTTCACCAAGCCTGAAGGGAAAGTCCAAGCAGTGTCAAAACAATGGCACCCATCAGGGAGGAACACACTGGGAAGGAGAGTGAGAGACAAGTATATGTGGTGTATACTACTGGGATCTGTGATGTGAAGAGAGAGCAGACTAAACAATTTAACTCTGTCAGATGGAGAAAGTCAGCAAAAAGAAATGAGAAAGGGAGTGGTAAGATTGAGAAATGAAAAGCACTTTTTGGATCAGATCTGTACAGAGAGAAGATTTCCATGGGCCAGAGACAGCTGGAGCAGCACCAGGGCACATGTGGGTTTCCAGAGGAGTGACCAACCCCTTAAAATACTTTTAGGCCTGCTCAGAAAGCCAGAAATCAGCTCCCTCATGGTTCATGGGCCACTAAATCTCCTGCCTGGCAGAGGAGCAGGGCTACCACAAGGGCTGCTGGATGAAATGAACCCACAGCAATGCAGAGAAAGCAAGACACCTACAGGCAATTTCTGTGGGTTCTCCTGGCAAGCAGATGTCTTCTGATTCCAGTCCTGTGTCAAAATGAAATCCAAAACCTGGAGGGGAGCCTCTGTAATTTGCTGGTGGCCAGCTCCTCTCTGCTCTCTGACATGTGGCACACAACCCACATCTCCTGATTGACCATACAGTTTGGTCTGTGGCTCTCAGGGTCTCGTGGGACACTGATGCAGTGAGCAAACATCCTAAGTTTTATTTTCAGCAGCCATTCAACACTTTAAATGTGTGTTCCAGCACCCATTAGAAGGACATTGAAGGCTGCACTGCGTTTTGGAGACTCCGTGACTTTCAGTCAAGTGTTGTATCTGGAGAGCAAACAGGAGTGAAGTGGAACCAGGCAGCTGCACCGTCTCCACATCAAGCTCATGGTGCTGCTTAGAATTTTCTGTTCAGCTCAGACAGCCTCCATTCAAGTTCCCACTGCTCTTGTGCCCCATGCAAGTGTTGAGTATAACTCTAGTTATTAGGTGCTGAATAAATGTCAAGAACTGCTATCTGATATTTCTGTAATACACACTGCATTAGTATGTGCCATGATGGCTTTCTATTGCTTTCCCATCACACAGCGTGGTGGTGCATAAAGACTTTTATCCCCAGAGAGCTTTTTTCTCATGAAAAATGCTGAGACACTGTAAACCTATCCAAAACAGTGCTGCTATCTTTGACTTTGATATAAACAGCTACTCAGTAAAAAGGCATACTGGAATACACTAGGAAAGAAAAAAAAAAAAATACACTCAATTCTGAGTTGATTCAGTGTTGATGTGTCTAAAAAAAGTTAGGTAGCAAACCACTTCAAAGATCACTCTTTCAATAAAAAAAAAAACTACCTTAAAACTTGACACTTCCAAAATGATGAATCTTGGATTCAATCATGTAAAATGTCAAAATGAAGAGAAAAAGAAAAATCAATAGCTGTGCAGATGAAACAATGTGAGGTCAATCACACTGAACTGCTAGTGCCAGCCACCCATGTCTTTTTAATAGCAGTATTTTCAAAGTCCACAATACCTGAAAGACACTAGAGATTAATTTTCAAGACTGAATTCCCTTTTAACAATAAAATTATTACACATCTTGTTTTTAGAGACAGGAGCAGGGGCATAATAAAATTGCACATTTCCACAAAGTTTTTACTGGATTCTTGGGATTAGTTCATCAACATTATCCTCAGAATTTCATGTTATATAAATTTTCCTTTGAATTTGATGTATTTTTCCTGTCGGGTAACTGAAAGTTTTAATCAGAGGAGGGAAAAAAAAGGCTTAGAAATCATCACTGGTTTTGAAATGTGTCTTGAGCCAGCTGCTGACCCTTTTGTGACAAACCCCAGTATTTTCCTGTGAAATTCATAGTTGTGGCATAAATACACTGGGCAGTCCTAACTTGGGCATGTCCTGATGGAGTTGGCCTCTCACTCCCAGGCTGTGTGGGAAGCTGATGGTGGCTGTCAGTACAGAGGTGCCCAAAAGCAGAAAATATGAGTATCCCCTACATTACATTTCAGTGTGCATCATTTAAGAAGTAAACCTAGGGCATTTCATTTTCTCTCATGTACTTAATTTTTTCCTGAATTTATTTCTGCAATGGAACACCTTGGACTAGCCAGAGGGACTTGCTGGATACTGACAGGCACCTGTAAGTAAAACAGGATAATCACCAAGTGGGAAACCCCTTGTTGTTCTAGGGAATGTAATGATTTTCCTATTACCTATAATCACTGGTTTTATTTATATTTAAAAGGCTTCTCAATTAAAATATAGCTTAGACATGGACTGTTAGCACAACTGTTTTTATTCCAACACTACTCACATAAAAAGGTAAAAGAGAAGTGTGGTGGAAGTGGATTACTCTTGGATAATACTTTAAGAGGGGACTGAGAAGAAAGACGCTTTTGTTTCTTTTTTTTTTTTAAATCTCATCAGTAGAAAAAAAGGTTTATTTGAGGAGAAAGAAAAAAGAAGGGCATTTCAGAGCAAAGAGGATGTCTGAACTGATATTAGAAAGTAGACTTATAATGACTGATGTTAGAGATTAGTGCTGAAAGATTAATGGCATTAATTCATAAAACCATCCCTAAACCTCTCTAGTCCTTCTAGGACCATATAAAATCATATATTTTTACAGCCTGAGCTGTTTTAGAGCTTTCAGATGGAGACAAAAATGGAGACTCAATCTATAAAAAACAGTTAGTGCTAGTAAAAGAAAACTGTCTGTGAAGCTTTTCTTTTTAAGTTTTCCTACAATATTTCCTACAATATTTATTATCTCCTACTGCTGTTTAAAGAGGAAGTTGGGGGAAAATCTTACTTCAAAGGATATGAGTACATTTTTTTTCATTTTAAGACTTTTTTACAGCTAGGAAAAAAAATCAGGTAGCCTTTGAAATGAGATTTTTTCACTCCACCACCCAGTGCAGAGCTAAGGTAAATGTGGTGTTGAACTGCACCAGTCTGTGTCAGTTCTCTCTGTAATTACAAAGCAGACAAGGGCATTTCAGAGCATGACTGATGGTTTGTTGTTTCTCCAAATCTGGCAGCAATCTTATTCAACTGAATGTGGTCAACAGAGGCAAATAATATAGTATTCACTGGTTTTGATGAGCTGATGGTTAAAGAGCTTCTTCAAAAGTCTTGGCTTTTGCCAAGGCAACACCTTCAAAAACCTTCATACCTTTGAAGGAGATGGAGAAATGCCCCAGTTTCTCTTTCTGGCATTAGCAAGTATACAGAAAAGCAAATATGAACTGCTTTATTCCAAACAGCTTAAATTTAGTAATGGGACTCTGATCCATGACATCCACCCAATAAAAAATCTACAAAGACAGTGCAATGCAGAAGAAAATACATAATTTAGCTCTGCCTTCACGTGAACAGTGATACCTAGAAATCACAAAGTGACCAAGGCGGGGGAATGCTGCTTTTCTGTCTGAGAGCTCAGAAGAATGCCTTAAAATCATGTTATGATGAAATGATTTTTTTTTTCCTGTCAAAGACAGGAATCCTCTTTATCTACCAAATCTAGAAAAGTGATGTTTTCAATAACCTCAGCTACAAATTACTCTCCTAGATGGGCTCTTCCTTTCTACATTAAGGACAAAGAGCTCTTGTATTTACTGCAATGAATATTTTTCAGGTATGGGGCTCACAGTAACTTTTAAGATTGTTCTCAGGTTCACATTTGATTTGGAAATCTTAACTTCCCTATTTAGACCGAAGTCTGAAAGCAAAAACCTTTAGAAATGCTGTTACTAAGAACTACTAGTTCCTTTTCTGCTTATAGACTAGAATGTTTTGGGACTCTCCAACTCCTATAGTATAAATATGCACCAGATGTTTGTGAAAAAAAATCTGCTAATCAGTCTAATTAAGCCCATAGATCTTATTGCATATTTTAGCATTTCATCACTGGTCTGTAAAATCAAATTGCAAATGCTATTTACATGAGCCACAAGCCAAATACAAGCAAAACAGCTCATTCAAATAGGGTGACTTTTTGTTTTATTATAAAAATGTATCTTGCAGATGCTTGCTACTTCTACCTAAATTTAGAGTACTTGGATAACCCTCTTCAGGATTATTGTTAGTATCATATTTTAGAAAAAAAAGACCTCCATGGTCTGCCATATGTATCTTGTCAGCCTCTCTTCAGAAACTTCTGATGGTTGATCCCAATCAAACTGGACAGAAACTGCGAATAATTTGGGAAAGGACTTTGGAGGGCACCTGGTCCAACCTTTTGCTCAAAGCAGGGCCCAGTTAGATCTGGGCTTCGTCCATCAAGTTTTGAATACTTCCCAAGATAGGACAGAAGTCTGCAGTGAGTCAAGTTTCCATAAGTACTAAGTATTTCTGCAGATTAGAAAGATTTTCTTACCATCCTTCACTGAATAAAATGCTGCTCGTAGCCCTTATGAAACACCAGGCAATCCTCACAGGAGTGTCTGAGACCTGAAACCACAGCACATGGGGCTTCTCTGGGTTTATTGTTTTCAGAACCAGGTGTTCTGCTGGACAGAACCTCACAAAAACCCGACAAAACTTTCTAACATCTACATCATAGCCAATCATAACAATACATTAGCACTAAAGCATCCCCTTAAATATGCTAAATTATGCTAATCTAATAAGTACAGAGGTAAATGATTATTGATTGTGAATGAAATTGTACCACAGACTTAGCCTGGAAAATATGTGTAATGACACAAGAAGTTTTACAACAGCTAAGTAGTTCACACTATGAGGCTTGGTTTTTACACGTGATCTGGAGCTGGGCTCTTCGTCCATGTTTTATTTATTCTGTTTCTCAGTGTAAAGAAAACAAATTGGATTAACAGAAATCTTAGTCTCAGTAAGAACATCAAGTGATCTAAAGATCCATTTCTCTCCAAAACTGCCACTCAACAACTTTTAATTTGGTCCTGAAGTTTGCTGAGTGCTCGACAGCCCAGTTGAATAAGTGAGTTAAGCACTGCTAAACCTATCAGTCAAGAAACCACAAATCAACTCTCTGGAAAAAGAGATTGATTAAGAATCACGTAGTTTTGTAAAAAACAACCCCAAATCTTCTAAGCAGCACTGCCAGGATTTGATTAAATCTGTGCTCACTGATTAAGGTAAGTTTTTTGTACTCACTTGCATCTCGTAAGTCTGTTGGCTGTTTTAGCCTTCCTCCATAGTGCTCCTCATGCCAGGAACTTTGCCATTCCTTGATCTGAGAGTGAGGCAGTGCAAACACAGAGGCACAGCCTGGAGAGCTTCAATATCTGATCATGTGTCATCCTGGATGTCATGGAGCTGCCTCAAATATTTTCCCTATGGTGTATATGGCCCATTTCCCACGAGATACAGGTTGCCTAGAATAAAGATTTAATCTGTATGTGGGAGGAGACCTCTGGCTGATTAGCTAGGTATGATTGCAAACCTCCACTGATCAGAATACCTGTCAGGAGCACTTTGGAGAACAGATAAATAGCCTGAATAACCAAATTTAGGTTCAAGCAGTTAGCAGTTCAGTAAATATGATGCTGCCATTGCTTGTGACAGACTAGACTTTGGTTTAAGCTAAAACCACAGAGGTTGCTGGACTGATCTCAACCCTTGGTGAGCTGTAACTAATGCAGCTGATCACAGCAAGTATCTCAGGTGCAGGTGATTGGTCCTTTAATTTCTTTTAGCTTTTACTTTGCTCTGTGTGATGATGGGTGTAGTGCACCGTGTTATATGCACACAGTCTGTTACTAGCTGTTATTTTACGTTGAATGAACCATCCAGGACCACAGAGTTAACTGCAGCACAAAGGAATGCAGGCACAGGATGACAGCACACACCTTCAAAGTGCAGTCACAGGATGACACCAGAAACCCTAGGGCTATAAGCAACTCAGTAACCATCAATTACCACCATAAAAGAAAGACAAATTTTGGAGCTGGGTAAAACCATTTGAGAGGAGAGGAGAGGAGAGAGGAGAGAGGAGAGGAGATAGCTAACACAGCTAAAATGCCCACCTGATTGGACCCAATTTGACTTAATGTCTTCATTAACAATTCAGACAATAGGATCAAATAAACTGTCACCAATTTTGTGGTCATTACCAAATCTGCAGGAGTGACTGATACACAAAGGGAAAGAGCTGCTGAAGCCTGGGATGGCTCAGGGAGGTGTTACTGCTGTCCATAAGTACCACATAGGATGGTTCAGAGATGAAGCTGGACTATTGTCAGAGCTGAACAACAAAAGAATGAGAAGTAAAGGCTGAAGCAAATCCATTTTGATCAGATTGAAAAAGCATTTTTTTTCACCGTTTAAATAGTCACATAGTGCAACAGCTTGTCCAGAGAGACTGTGGAGAATTCTTGCAGACATTCAAAACTCAAATGTAAAAGGCCTTGAGCAACCTGATCTTATTTGACATGTTTTGATTTGAATCTATTCATAGATATCTAATCTGACCTAAATTACTCTGTGATTATATTATTTGAACAATTATGATAAAACCACATAAGTTGCTAATGTTATACATGTATTGCTATCACAGATAACCATATATTAAATTATGTTTAGAAGGTAATATTGCAGAGTAAAACATTCAAAATTTAGGAGAGTTTAGAATTATGGCTGGACATTAACCAATTAAACACTATGCATTTAAACCATGATACAATCCTTAATTACAAGCATGAATCCATTATTCCACCACTTCAGTTACTGAATGGGATGAATCATATTCAGTGAATAGGAAGTAATTCAATATTTCTTATCTTCAACCAACATGGTCCCAGATCATATTTGCTGTTGGCTGTAAGAAGCAAGTTCCCATTTTAGGAATCTGTAAATGTAATACCAAGATGGAGCATCAAAATTATCTTTGTGAGGTGAATTACTTCTTACATTTAACAGAAAAAAAAAAGGCAAGGATTTAAAAGTTATTTTTCTTTAAATGTGTTTGCTGCCTTTGGCATAGTGAAATCATAATCCATGGGTTTCCAGCATGCTAAACCAGTAGCACATATCACCCATTCTTCCTAGGTTTTGACAATAGCAGTTCAAACACCAGAGCCTTATTTCATGCCTCAATTTATTCCTGATGAAAGGGGTGGAATTGGAACAGTTGATATTGGGAATTACAACAGAATATCCTCCTTTTTCATACTCATATACCATAATAACCTCCTTCCTTTGTTAAAAGAGAAACAGATCCAGTGTTCAGAAGCACTGATCTAATAAAAGACACCCAAACAGCAATTCAGCCATGGCACACGTATTCTCTGGTGCGAGGGAAGGTTTTGGGCTAAAAAGCATAAAATGCTGACACACCACCTGCTGAGATGAAAAGGGAAGAGCAGGGAAGCTCTAGACAAAGAGAAAATTAGCAGAAGACAAGCAGAGAAAGCACACAGCAGCAGATCCAGCTGAGGGGGAGGATGGGGAGTAGGTGCACTGGCTGATCGGGAAAAAGAAGCTGAGAGGCATCTGAAGATGGGAGTTTTTTATCACGTTTTATCAACTAGAGGATGAAAAGCATAAAAAGTACTATTTTGATGACATGTCTGAATAGGACCTAGCTTAAAAATGCACTTAAACATTTCTTTTGCTTTAAGTATGAAACAAAGATTAGGACTGTATAATTCAAGATAGCAAAACATATTCTTCAGATAGTACAAGTCCCAAAGATAAAAAAAACCTGTTTGCAAGTCAAGGAGGATATGGCCCTACATGCATCTCACCTTTGCATGCCATTTGGTGTGCATTTAATTAAGGGCACATTTTGAATAAAAAGATTGCATCAAGAAAATAAGTTTATAGAAATCAAGAGATATCTCAAGTCACACATTATGGAAGCAAACCCACAGGTATTTTCCTTCTTTTTTTTTTTTTTTAATTTAAAATTTGCTTCAGTTAGTGACATTCACACTGTAACAGCTCAATGAAGATCTTATATAAAATGTTAGCAAATGCCACTGCACTGCCTGTAGAGAATAACAGGCTTATTGACATAGCAGCTTCCAGCATAAAATGTCATGATTGTGGTATTGACTAACAGCATATCAAAATAAACATCTGAAAGTCGAGGTAATGCTTGAAGACAATCATCCTGAACCACCAGCTCTGCACTTAAGCAACAAAAAAACCCCATGCCTTGCTCCTGGAGCACTTTAAGATATAAACTAGAAATTCTGTTCAAGTGGTTGAGGCATAACATAAAGACTCTATCAATTTAGCCTTCTGTCTTAGGCAATTTATCTCTTGACATTTGTCTCATTATTTTTGCTCTGTATCTTCAGTATGTATCATTCTATGGGCATGGCAGCAAAGAGTATTTCATTTTACTTTATCAGAAATACTTGAGAAATTGTCTTGGGAATGGCTTTAGCAGTGAAGCAATGTACAAAACAATAACTTGCCTCTGCTACTGATTACTAAAACAGCACTGAAGTGTTTATAAAAATAAAGGTCATTCAGCAGCAGCAAAATCCACCCTGTTTACGTTATTTGTATTGTAGGTGACATAGGAAAAAAATAAACAAGCCACATTAGAATGACTGTCTGATGTTCTTCTCTCACGAGGGTTTCAAAGTACACTGATGCTCTTGCCTTGTCAGGCTTCCCACTGACAGCAGTACTGGAGTTTGTCAGGAATTAATTTGTCCAGCAGAATAAAAATCCCAAACAGGAATAGAGAGGGTTTGGCCAGAGTCTTTCACAAAAATATCTGGACACATCTTTAGCACATGATGGGTGTCTGAAATGCCTTCCTGAAGTTAATCTGGTCTCTCCATCCATTCTATTACTGAAGTAAAAGGAAATATGGATGGTAATGCAGCATTATTAGGTTTTATTTCTTTAAGGCAATACCAAATAGTTCAATTATGTTGCACACATATATACAACTATTTTCTATTCTGTTTCTAGGCTAATGCATAGTGGGGTTTCTTTTTAATACCAAAATCCTTAAAAAGTATATTAAAAAACCTCTTTAGACACATCAGTGGTTAACTGTTTCTACTAGTTCTTAAGGTGTACTTTACTGCACTTAGAAAGAAACAGGAGTAAAAATGTTAACTGCTACACTAAAAGCTTTCAGTTCAGCTCGGAAGTGCAGCCTTAGCTGCCAGAGAGAGGGAAGGGAGCATAATGCAGGGTCGGAATTTAAACGGGGTTCTGGAGGTTTGTGGTGTCACTGCAAGGGAATCTCCCTCACCTCATGCCTCAGCTTTTCCACTCATCTTCAAACCTGAGACAAGCACAGCTTGCAACACAAAAATTCAGAAGTGAATGAAGACTGATCAATGGACAACATGGGGATGTAGCAACCATATGGCATCTGCTGCAGGTGCATTCTCTAGGGAGCTAGGCAGGAAAAAAAAACCCAGGACAAAATCGTATTGGTTGGAAACGGGATCCACACTTTCGGAAACTGACTCTGAAAATATAAAAGCTAAATAATTGAAGTCTGTGTCTCCAAGTGTGGTGTACAGGCTTTTTTTTCTTTTTCCCCTTAAAAGTTCATGCTGTCCCCTAAATAATCAGCTTCTTTATAACTTCTGGGACACTCACAGGTACCTGGATATTTGTGCCAGTTAAATATGGGTAGATTTTCACACAGTCTGCAAGAACAGGAGCTCATGTCAGCCCCGGTTCTGTCTCCTGCCAATAAAAACACATTATTCGAGGTCAAGTAACATAAAATTGCTCAGCTGCTTGTGACAGACTGAAGCTGCAGTCCAGTACTCTTTATCCTGCTCAAAGCAGAGAATTTTTCTCTTTGCACAGACTCATCCATAACCCACAGCACATTTTAAAAGGACATGAATAACTTCCCACAAAGCAATAACTTTAAATGGTATCAGACGTGCTCTAGAATTGGTGCCCCACAAACCTTTCCTTGTGGCCTGGCCTTTGCTTGTTGTGCCACCCTCCATTCCTGCTGCAGCTGACAGTAAATAAACTTCTCAGTTTAGCTGCTGAAGCGCTGTGAACATGCCCTAATTTCCAGAAATCATCTGCTTTCTTTTATGGCAGATGTAATTTGTGGCAGATATAGGCACATTGAGTTGGGTCAAACAGTCAAGTATGAATTAAATGACTTCTTTTTTTCTTTCCCTGACATCAATAGCTAACCCAGTTTTAATCTGAATAGAGATATCAGCAGTTTTTCAGTTACTACATGGAAGAAACATGAAACACTGATTCTTTTTATTTTCTTTTAAATTAGAGAGGTATCACTTTTTAATTGCCTAAAAGAAGATTCTCCATCAAAGTTACCATCTCTTACTGTGAAAGGACACGGATTTTTTAGTTAGAATTAAATCTCAACTCAACTTGGATACTTCCTTGTAAAGGATTACAGGAAACATAATTAGGCAGGAAGTAATAATGAAATAGGAAAGGTAGAATCTCAAACCAGTGTAAACCCCATTAAAATTTATGCTCCTTTACGCCCTTGAAGAAGACAGATATTATAAATTTGTATGGTAAGGAGGAAAATTAAAAAAAAAAAAAAAAATTTTTTTACTATTGTAAATATGTTTTTGTATCTACAAGGTACAGTTTCCCCTGTTCAAAAACCTGAACTTATAAAAACAAAATATGCATTCTGGAGAAGATTCCAGGTACTTTCAAACTGTGGACCTAACATTTTTTCCCTCAGCTCCTGGGAAAGAGCCTCTGTTGAACGATTTCCTGACTTTGCCTGGGTCTGATGACAGGACTGACTTTTAATGCTCAAAGGGAAACTGCAACAGCTCCTTCTACAGGGGGTGAAAATTAACCAGCAACAGTAAGAAAAGCAAATTCTGGCTACATGGCAATCTGCTGCCTTATGAAAACTAATAAATAAACCTCACACCTGCCATATAATTGTTCCTGCAAGCTAAAGATCTTGTCAGCAGGGAACTTAGGTGCCCAAAGAAACCCTCTGCATCCTCAGATGTCTGCTGCATCTCCAAGGATGGAGACTCCACTCCTCTGGGCAACCTGTGCCTGTGCTTGGTCAAACTCACAGTAAAAAAGAAGTGTTTTCTAACGTTCAGACAGCATCTCCTGTGTTCCAGTGTGCGTCCATCAATTCTTGTCCTGTCAGTGGGCAACACTAAAAAGAGCCTGGCTTTGTCTTCTTTGCACCCTCCCATCAGGTATTTTCAATCTGCATTTATTTTTCATCCTACAGAACAGCCTATCCTAACTTAGCAAATGCAAATAACAATTTGAGCATCATTATACTGCATCCTGAGGAAAACAGACTAGTAAATGAGGGCCAGAATGAGTTCTGATTACTCATTTGGCCCCCACTACATTTCCCCAATGTATTTTTAAAGCCTCACATTTTAACTCACAAAAAAGAAATAAGGTCGAATGCCAATACTATTAAACTTGAAAGAATTTTGCTTGCAAGGAATCTGTTTAATTAATATGAACAGAAAAAAAGCAGAGACATGGATTTTGAACTAAATTACTAAAAAATAAGAAGTACAGGTTAACTGGAAAGTAAACACTGGGAGAACAAAATTCCATCTCCATTACAAGTTGCAGCTCAATTAACTCCATCATTTTTGCCCATGTATAACAGAACTAAACTGACTGCCGTGCAATTTCGAAGCAAGATACCACTTCCTTTCTTTCCTCCCACCCAGAAACATGTGCTAGAAGGGAAAAGACAAAATTAATTGCATAATTGAATAGAATGCCTATGATCTATTCATTGAGCACGCAACGTTAAATACGCGTGGGCTTCATTTATATTTAATTCTGAGTAACTCAGCGGCGCTGATCACAAAACATATTTATTTCCTTGAATTGTCAACAGAATTTAACTCTCATGCAGTGCTGGACCACTAAATGAATGTGAAACTGGATCAGTATAACTTAGTGTGCCCTTTGCCCAAATAGTGGTAAAAGCAAAACATTTTTCTTCACTCATAGCATTGCTAAGAAGCTGTCTGCCTAGGTCACCTCCCAAGAATGATTACTAAAGAATTAGCTCTTTAACTCCCTGTGGGGTTATTCCCTCTCAGAAAAATTGTTTTTTCTTTGAAAAATTAGTCAGAAAATGCAATAAATATTTCACAATAATGTGTGTATAAAGTCAGCTACTGTGGAATAATTTATTGTGCAACAGCAATTCAGATAATTTCCAAATGTAGACAAAGTATTGCATGCTCTTCCCTTTAGGAGGATGAGGACACATCTGGTTTAGCTCCCAAACCTTCCTGAGTCATTCACAAGAGCAAAGCTGAAGAACCTTGTACCTAAGTAACCCTTGCAGCAAGCGATGGAGTAATTGGCCACAGGTCTCCCTGGAATGTTTGCTTTCAGGGGCTTTGTAATCTTCTATTTTCTCAGAGATCAAAGGGGAAAAGAATACACCAAGAAGACAAATCTTTACTCAGTTTTAAGGAAAAGGTGCCAGCTGTGTTGTGTTGGCCCTTTACTCCCTTACCAGTTCTGTTCTGTTTTTTATTTTTAATTTATCGCCAGGGTTGACTACAACCTCCACAGCAGATGTTTATTTTGAGTATTTATGTAACTTGCATCTTGTGAGGGAGGAGAGGAAGGAAGTTGCCTCATAACCCCTTGCAGGAAGCTGCTTTTTCTCCTGTCACTTTCTTTCCTTCCTGTGAACTGCTCATTTGTTGCTTTACCTGAGAAGGATTTGTCAGCCCAAAGAGTTTCCTGTAATGCCAACTCTCCGAGCTCTCTGAAGTATGTCATTATCGGCGGCAGTGCTTCACCAGGAAGGAGCTTGTTTACTGCACATTCACTGGCAGGTTCTTTCACTTACTCTGCACCACTCACTGCTCTGCCAGCTCAAAGACAGCATGCATTCCCCTCAACTCTGATCATGCCCTGACACTTCACCAGATTCAGGAACAACAAGGAGCTGTTGCCCAGCACTGATTATTGAGTTGGCCAGATGAAACATCAAAAGGATTTCAGCATAGGAGAGACACCACCTGCGGTCTTGGCAAACAAAGGTAGATTTGCCCAGCCTTAGCTCCTCTGCAAAGATTATGAACACTCAGATCTGAAATGTAGGAGAATTTGAGCCTAAATGGCAGGAGAGAACACACTGTTTTCAGTCCTTACAAAGCTACAGGTTACTGCTGTTATTTTTCTCTTATAGAAGCAGAGCCTCTTCTCTTACTTGGTAAAGTGGAGCGTGGAAATTTGTAAAACACAGACACAGAAATACAGTAAGCATCTAAACAAGAAACATTTGGTTTGAATCACAAATTACCTTGAGCTGAGTCTAAATGAATATGTGTATGAAATTTAATGGAAATATTTAATATTTAAAGAGTTATGATTTCTGGAATAATGATTAAATAATATTTTTAGCATCCCATTGTGTGAGGCTTTCAATTCATATAATTAGAAGATTACTCTATCAAGAAATTAAAGTAGAAATGCATTCATATAAAAGGAACTAAAATAAAATGATAAATCCAGGTAAGTCTATATACATCTTATCTCAGCAGTTTTGTAAAGTTTACATGCTTCAGACACACCTTCATAATACTGGAAAATCAAACTCAAGAAGTTTTCCCAGAAGTGTCTGCGGTGACACAAAACCTCTCACCAGCAAAATGCATCCCTCTTTTTTCTCCTTGTTCTTATTCTAGGGAAGTCCTTTACCATCTCCCCTTATCTTCCTCCCACTTTCCCCCCATTTAATACCTTCACATAATTTTGACTTTTTTTCCCCAAAACCTGTCATGCTCCATTAATGACACATGTACATTCATTCCTGCATAATTATAACATTACAAAAATCTGAGGCAGAGGAGAAAACTGACTAGCTGAAGATTGCTCTGAGAGGGACAATGTCAGCTTACATTGTGTTCAGGGTTTCTTCAGGACTGCTAGAGCAGATCTACCAGCACACAGCCTGGGAACTGTCGCAGCATTCTCTGTGCTCACAGACCCCCCATGGCAATGTTCTGTGATAGACTGAACAGCAAGGCAAGGGCTTCAGAGCTCTCATTCCACATCCTGTGCCAATGCTCAAAATTTCTGTGGATCCCCGAGTCTTTTAAAATCCCTATTTCCTATATTTTTGAGAGGATACAATGATCAGTGAGAGAGGAAAAGGGGAACAAGATGAGATCTATCCAAACACTCTGAGACTACAGTCTTCCTAGTTTTGCTCTACAGTGAAATGTCAGTGTGGTACTGATTCCCCACAGCTCTTCAGCTGCTGAGGCAGAGGAGCTCTGAAGAGTCACTTGGTCCCAGAATAAAGTCAGGCCTTTGGTAATATCCTCCATTTTTAGTCACTAGACCATACTCTGTTAATGCTATTTTCCTGCTGTTGTATTTTCAGTGCTTTAATGCAAGACCTGTTCCATGTGATGGTCACAAAGACATTTAACAAACTGGCGTCTCTGGAATTCAGGCTTTGCTCTTGGTGGTGAATATCAACACCTCCTATTCTGTTAGTAAGGTTTTTATCCACTGAATGAACTCAGAGTGTTTCACTTCACTTTATACTTCCTTTCACCCCTTTGGACATACAGCTGAAATGCTGACTTACCCACGAGGCTGGATTAACATCCTCTTATCCTCAGAGGAAATGTACTATTGACCAAGAACAGCAGAGGAACGAGTGAGGGAAGCTCATCTTCACTTCACTAAAGTATTCAGAATTTTTTTTTCAGGTAGAGGTAATTTCCATGCAAATTAAGTGGAATATGCAAAACTATTAATAATAAATCTGAATAAGGCAGCAGGAACTTAAGAACAGATCTGTAGTTCTGTGAAAGCCTTTATCTTGTCAAAGTCTAAGTGGTCCAGTGCATTGGAAGCCTTCAGAAAAATGCCCTGCTGAGGCAGTTCTTCATCCTCCCTCTAAACAGCCACCTGGAAATGATTTGGAGGTTTCTCCTTCGTTTTTATGCCTCTTCTAGATGTCTCTTCTATGCCAGACTACCCCGAGGTTCTCACTAGTAGAAAGGCAGTTTCTCAGTAGCTGTATTTTCATTTGCCACTTTCTAGCCTCAGACAAGTTTGAATAATTTTTCCCAGCAGACCTCTCTGTTGTGATGACACACAATATGTTTTTTTCTGTTCAAATGGAGAAAATTACTCTTCCCCACATTGTGATGGAAATTTCACTGCTTTAGGAGTCCATGCAGCTTAAAGGACAGGACTTGCTTAGAAAGCCTTCTAACTGCATTTTTAAACATTAAAATATATTGTTCTTATAAACCAATTTCAAATCATTCTGCTTCTAGCCAGTGCTCACAGATATAAAGATCAGGTATATTTGCTTCAAAACTCCCTGAATTTTTCCAGACTATATGGCCTATGTATTGCTTAAAGGTGACTATTATAGCACATTTTATAATGAACAGTGAGACAGAACTTAGCTCTTTTCAGAATCTGAAATACAAAGTTTTTGATCTGACAGGAACATGATTTTTCTGAACTAGGTTTTTCTCCACTGATCTTAGTTAGAGTTCACCAGAGGGAACAGTACAGTGCTACTGCTTTAAAATCAATTTAGTTTAATTTTAAATCTGCTAGGAATGATGAGATGTTTTCATAAAAATAACTCAGCAGTGATCTTTTAATCTTTTGTTCTGCTTTCAGTACTTATGACTATGTTAAAATGAACAGCCATTTGCAAGACAGGTGCCACTTTAATAATGCCTTAACATTATGGAATAGAATTGCATAAGAATTCTAAAGAACATGAAAATATATGCATCGACTTTTGAGCTATTTTAAAAATTGCTTGGTCTTAGTGAATTTATCCTCCTGCCTAAGTCAGCACAGGCAGTGGAAGAAAAAGATGGGCTTAATGTCACTGAGGTGGTCTGGGGCAGGATGTTTAGCCCCCAGAGCAGCTGAGAGCAATCACAGAAGCTGTTAGGGCTTGGCGCAGGCTCAAATACCCTGTGCCTGCTCAGTGTGGCTGCCTGGCCAAGGAACAGTGTGGTCACAGGGCTGCCAGGACAAAGCACCCTAATAAAAAGAAGATTCCCAACGCAGTTGTTTTGTTTATACCATACTGTAACAAAAGGGAGAACAGGAATGAAAGAAATCAACCATTCTATATTTATATTTGACAGAGATATGCCACTTGTGGTCACTTAAGTTATAAAGCCTACAATAAAGTCACCCAAAATGTCACTTTGAGGTCAGCAATAAGAGTTTGTTACTAACACAAATTCTGCTTTGGTAATACAAGCAGAGGATGCTCTGAACTACAACACTGTGATCCACTTAGTATCCTGCTCCATGCTATCACTCCTAAAAAAAAGTCTATTTATTTAGCAATTCTCAGCATCAGTTTGTTTGAACAAAAGCTGCACACATGAGCAGCTTGGAGAAATGTGTAGGACTTTGCAGAGCCCTTATCAGGTATCTGTAACATTTTTTTAAAGAATGGCATATTAGTGAGGCTGTTCCTTGAGGAGATACTGAGTCTTATTGTCACGTCTCTTCCGTAAGTACTTACATACATACAGTACAAGGGCTAAAAGATATCAGCTCAGAGTAACAGTATTTCCCCTCTCTTTGCAAAACTGAACACGTCTACACAAGAGGAGAAGTAGCAAAGGATCACACACAAATTTCCATGTGTTTTATTGCTCCTTTTCTTTCTGGCTGAAACCAAGTGCAGCCATAAGTACAGAACCTGAATCATTCTCTCTCTACTGAGAATATCCAGCAGTAACATTAGAGATAGATTAAACTATCCAAAATGACATTTTGAGCAGTATGACTCCATCTTATACCCAGAAATAAGTGGTAGCAGTGAAGCTGTTTCAAGAATAAATATTCTAGTCTTAACATTGTATTCTTCCTTTAGCATTAAGCAACTTAAAAACTTCTTAATTCTGCCTACCACTTAGAGGGCTGATAGGTCATGAAAACTCTTTTGCTGTCTCATCCAAGATTAAAAAAATCAAATGTGGTAATTCTGATAATTGTGGTATACTGCATGAATCAGAGATGTGATATTTTTCTGACAATCCTTCTGATGAAATGCCGAATTAAGGTTTTCACCTTTTCTCTTCTCTTCCCTCTTTCCCTTCATGCCTACAGCAATACCCCTCTGCCTATCCTCTTGTCACAGCAGGCCAGTAAGGATCTGGATAAGATACCTCTATAACAAATTCAGATACTGAAGGAATGTGTTTCTGATTGCTCAGTAGTTACTGCTCTCTAATCAGTACTGAATCAATGCTAAAGTTACTGTGTGCTGTTTATCACAGAATATTCTGAGCTGAGAGGGACCCACAAAGAACGTCAAGTCCAACTCTTAAATGAATGGCCCATACAAGGATTAAATCCATGACCTTGGCATTATTAGCATCATATCCTCACCAACTGAGTTATAGAAATATATGTATTTGGATATATAAAAAGAGATATAGAAATAGCTGAGATATATGAACAAGCTTCTGATGGCCCAGAGCTGCTCAGTTCACATAAATATCTGCCATTAGTACTACTCAAAATGAATTTGAGAATGTGTGTTATTCCCACTTATGCCACTTTCATTCTCCTGTATTTTCTAAAAGCAGTGGTGTGATAGTTCCTACCTGGACTCTGCTGCATTAACTTTGACTTACTTTAGGATCTTTTCCATGAGATCCCCATTGTTCAGTGCCACAGTGCTACTCCTCAGGATTGAGAGCAAACCTGTATCATCTGCTTGTCTCATTTGTGTGTGGACCATACAAGGCAGTGCAGACTGATTGAGCACACAGAAGGGATCACATCCTTTTCTATCCAGGCTTATTATTCTTAAAATCTTAATTCCTCTGGCAATCTGCTCAATGTCCTTCTCCACTATACTGTTTTCTTAGCTTCTGGTTTTGTAAATCTACTTTGTAGCTGTGCATGTGCCATGGATACACTCTCAGGAGCCGGGTTATGAAAAATTAAGCTCTGAAGTTCAGAAATATTCATATGGAAAATGATGCCTTCTTGCTCATGAAAGGCAGTAAACAAATTAGCCCATAATACCTCATTATTTTGTAATATTCCCATGTCTGTAAAGACCAATAGTTGCACTAACACTTGCAATCTTTGCATTACTAGGTTTCCTTTATTAGCTTCCATTTTAATTGAGGACAAGGTTCCATAAACCCCTCTATTACTTCTCAAAGAGCATGGAGGCAGAAATAGCCACCTGTGGAACATTCCCCCTTCTCCTCCATGGAGGGCAGGATGTACTATTGTTCATTTCAGTTTTCTGTTAGTTTGACTTTCTACAAGAAAAACATCCTCAAAGGCCTGAAGCTCAAAATGCTACCCCAACCTGATAGCATCTTAATGTGCTCTTGTAATGGGTTCTGGAACAGGTGGCTAATAAATTAACCAGAGGTATGCAATCTATTATTGACTGGCATCATTCCAACCACATAGCTCTCAAATGACAACTTGTTTCATGTAAATTTTATTGTACTGAAGGTTCCATTTGTTACCAAGAGGCTTCCTTACAGATGGAAAGAAAATGCAAATAATATTTTCTACTTTACATAGGATAACGCTTGAAAAAAAGCAAGCAAGCAAGCAGCATTTTCCTCTAGGCCTTTTATACTCTCGGATGTTAACTAGCAAAGTAAAGATTTTAGAAACATAGCAGCTTGGTAACAGAACAGATAAAAATAATATATAAAAAGTTGTTTGGTGCTTTTTCACACCAGTAAACACAGCAACTCTGAAGCAGATTATGAAGCTCTGCACCAGCAGAGCTCTCAATACTGCAAACTTACCTTAATTTTGCCATGTAAGACTGTATAGATTATTCAGTACATTTTAATTTCCCTCTTATACTGAGCAAAATGGCCTCCTTCTTTGAGATTTCTGATCTCTCATCACCCACTGATACCCATCCCTAAACAAGTAAAGCAAAGGCATCTCTGCTAAGTCTGTGCTGCCCTTCCTTCCAGCTGGCTACTTATTTCCTCCTGGGTGTGGAGCCATTAGAAGAATACTCGTAGGGCAGTTTTTCTGGAAGGAGAGATTCTCATTCATGAAAGACTGCCAAAATCTCTCTCCCTCCAATTCCTACATTAGCTTGCAGGACATTTTCTTGCAGAAATTCCTTCAGGACTGTAGGTAGGGTACGGAACAGGCCATATGAGCTGTGTGTGTCCAAATCAAGCACAAGGACTGAACCACAGAGTTTGAGCTTGATACATAAAGTTTAAAAGGACTGTAGGGCTTGGAAAACAGGCAGTAAGAAAAGCTGTGTACTTTCATAAGTAACAGAGATTTGAATCTTCCCTTGAAAGTGATTGTATTTGGTCTGGAGAGAAAATGAATTAGAAAATCAGTATTTCAAGCATGCATTGTATTACTTATAGATTGTTGGAACAGGTGGCTTTACATGCCATGATTGACATATGCATATGTCAATTTTCTAACTTTAATGTCAAAGGAGACAAAGGGATTGACATCTTTTCCTGTAATACAGCTGAATAAATACATTCTTCTGAATTGATGATTCCCTTTGTTAATCCTTTCTACCTAACAATCCTGTCCCAATAAATTTGAAGGACAGCGCACTAAAACCAATTCAAATATTTCCACAGATAGAACTATCTCGTCTTTTACCCATTATTTTGCTGTTTACCATTCCATGCTCTAATTCTGGGAAAAAAATTACTTTTGCTCTGAATTGTAGTTGTTGATTCTGTATTTTTCTGTCTTTACTCACTGATGTTTATAAGCCGATCCACTAAGTCTTTTAAGAGTTATTTTATTTTTCACCTTAACCACAGCAGTTGAAGCAGAATATTTAGTCATTTATAGAAAAGGGGGTTGTTCATACAGAAAACAAAACAGTTTTCTTCTTTCTTTCTTGGAATCACTTACATGGAGAAGAAATATATTGGTATTTATGATATTTAAAAACCTGAGCTTTGAATTACTATTTTAAAATTAAATAAAGAATAAAAACCAAGTATTGCATTTGTGAGGTGACAGCTTCAAGAGCAGTTCGGTCACTTATAAGAAGGAAAGCACCCAGTGACATTTTCACTGAAGTGTTGTGCTGAAGGCAACACCACAGACAAACCTTAACCTGTCAAATACACATTTAGGGGTTTCCCTAAGTGAGTATCTTCACAGCATACATAAAAAAATGATAATAATTAAAAAAATATAATGTCAGTAATGAAATTTGCCAGTATAAAGCCATTAAAAAAAACAAGGAATGATGTAATGTAGCACAAATAAAATGAGGAATGCTGAAATACAGCACATTTATTCTTACACATGTTTTTGTATTTAATGAGTCCTGTTCTGTGGGAACAGGATATGTTGTTTTCTGTTTCGAGTTCTTTTTATCTGCCTGCCTACTGCCAGTTCTTTTTTTACTTCTGTTCAATGTGCATACAAATTGAATAATCACTATGGTTATTATTTCATACAGAAAAATAAAGGCCATCAAAATGAGCTGCCGTGATAATCCAACAAAGTTTAATAATAAGAGACAGATAATGGTTTGTATCTCTGGAAGGAAGCTGTAAGGAAATACCAATAAAGCATGGCAGGTTCCAGTGGCCTAAGGGAAGCCAGCTACCCTGAGAGAGAACTTCCATGTTTAAACAGGAATACAGGGAGTGGAACACTTCCTAATTAGCATTCAAAAGTTTTGAATCATGCCTCAGTACATCCTTCTCTGCCCACAGCTGGGATAATATCCCTGCAGACGTGGTGATAGTTAGAATACACCACAGAATAGAGCACTTAAAACAAGAGCAACAAAACTGTCAGAAACTCATCTGTTCTCCCTTACCACATTAATTACATTTGGGATCTACTACCATGGGCCTCACACCTTCTCCCCACAGCACAGAGCCTAAGCCAGAGGAGCACAGAAGTCCTGGGAAATCATACTTGGCCCAAGACATCACATATCCCTTAACATCATCAGTCTTGCTCTTTGTCTAACAAAGTTTATCCTTTCTCAGATCGGTATCAATCACATGATGCTGCCTGAGCAGGATCAGGGACCTGTCCTGCAACAGAGTTTTGCACAGGCAGACAGGGCTCCTTTTAACCCTCACAAATCATGTAGAGAAAACATCAGCCAATCTTTTTCATTTTCCTGACCTCCCTTGTATCTTTTTTTATTCTTCTAAATTCAGTTATGTTCTAATTACAGCTTATTTTTGCATTAAGTTGAGATGCAGGGCAGTCCCTATCATTTGTTTACTGGGTTGCAATAAGAAGCAAGGTCCTAGTAATTATCAACTAACGAGATATTAATGCTGGCAGTTTTCACTGATGTTTAGAAATGATTTTGATGTGTGAGTTTAGGTTTATTCTGCAGAATTCCTGATACTGTTACCTCACTTATCAACACATTTTGTTTTACATAGATGAAATTAATCTTAAAGCTTAAATCTTAAATTTCATTAAGGCATTAATTTGAAATTTGTGGATTTAATTTCAGGTTAAAAACTGCATCTTGTTTTGTGACTTCTAGCTCTTTCCATATTTAGGAAGTTTACTATGACAGGTACTTTTGTCAGGAAGGTACAATACCAAATGTTTTCCAAAAATATGTTGATGTAATGATGCCATTACTGTAGAGTTATGTAAATACAGTATGATTTACTAACCAATATGTAATTATGTAACTTTTTTATCCCAAGAAAGATGCCTTTATTTCATCCTTGTTCTTCAGAAGACACAAGGAAAGCTAAAAGAGTTAGATGGTCAGCTTGATTTAATTATTCTGCTGTTCTGTTCCATGCTTGTCCTGTGTCTTCTGTGTAGGAACTTTTATTCTTATTCTGAGCCACCGGGTTCTAGCATGGTAAGAAATAGATATTCACAGCCATTGTATGGAACACTTGATAAATCTATCAGATACCATTATTGCTACATTCATCAGGCTGACATTTAAATTGTCTTAGACTGTTTCAGTACAGTATCATCAGAAAATTTCAAACTGCAAACAGTACAGGTGAAAGTGCAGAAAACAGTACAGAATACATTTAGGAGACAGTTGAAATAATACGATGAAGTAAAAACGTTCGCGTTATTTTAACCCAAGGGAAGAATTCCTTCTGAAAACTATTCTGAAAAATCCAATAGTGACTGACTACTTGTCTTGTAACTTGATAAATCACTTATAAAATAAAGTAATTTTGTGATTTGCCACTGTTTTTCTTGTCACTGCAAAGTATGCTCCCACCCTGGGTATTTGTACTCCACTGTGACAAATTGGCATCTCAGGCAGCTGTTCCTTTTAGTGTATAATATCAGCAGTCAAACAAATAGAAGAGCCATTAAAAAACAAAAGAGCCAGCTTTTTCAGCAGATGATGTAGATATGCTCCAATTTAATACAATTAAAAAGTGTAAATTTAAAAAAAAGTAAATGAAAAAATAAATAGGACATGATAAGTAAAGAGGTGGCGAAGGAGGTAGAAAAGTAAAAGAAAAAAAGTGCTTAAATAAGCAAGAAACCAAAAACGGTCTCACAACCTTAGGGAGAATTTTGTGTTTCACTGTTATCATCCCACAGTGGCTCTATTCCATGTGCTGACACTCCTGGAACTGTCTGGCTTTCAGCTTTCCAGGACAAAAAGCAAAGCAAGACCTTCTCAGAGCCTCCAGCCCTGGAAGTCACACACACCTTCAGTCCCCAAAGGCCTCAGTTTTATGTTGAATTTTTATAACACTGAGCAGATTCCTGGCTAACCCTCTGCGAATCATAAATGTTGTAGCTTTTTTTTCTTAAGTCTACTGCATATAGTAGAGGGCAATGTGAAGATCTTTGTAGAAAAAAGGAATATTTATCTTTCTAGAATGAAAGTCTAAAGTTTTGTTTCAGTGGCAGAGAGGATTTTGTGTTTTCTAAACCAAAAGTATCTAAAACTGACTGGATGATGAGAAATAAACAACAAGAAGTTATTTTAAAGCAAACAAATATTTTGAAAGGGAAAAATCTAACAAATACTGTGAAATACATGACATTTCACTTCAGATGATGACCTTGTAACTGGTAAATGGCTCTTGAATTTTACTCTGAATTCTATGGTATTGACAACTGTCAGAAAAATTAATTAATGGCTTAGAGGGATAAGTGATCTGATCTGCTATAGGACATTTTCAATGCTAAATTGAAAAAAAGGTAAAAATTATAGTTATTGTTACAATAATTATTTTAATTCCCTCCATTGCCAATCAGAAAGGTCCTTGAAATAATGAAGTTCAGAACTTTCAGTAGAGGAATGATTACTTTATAAATAAAATTATCTCTGTCCAGCATATTTACTGACATGAGACATTTACTTTAGTTAATCATACAGACACAGTACATATATCAGGAGAAATGTCCTGACAGAAATACAGGTTTCTTCATTTCTCTGTATAGGCAGGACCTAATGCCACAGAAAACTCTAAAAAAAGAAATTCTAGGAGCCAACTTCAAGGGAAGCAAAAGGCAAAAATCTCCCTGATTTCAGCAGTGACTGGAACCATATAGTTTCATTGCATGCTGCCAGTTATTTTTTTCTGTATTTCTAAAACCATTTCCAACGTTACTCTTTGGGACTCAATCCATAATACTAAAAAGAAAAAAACCCTCCAAACTAGCATAAATCAATCATCTTGTATCTTGTGCTTAGTTAATAACTGACACTAAAAGACTTCATAATTGCTAAAAATGAGAACCTTTTATCAGGGAATGATGCAAAATCTCTGTAAACAAAGAACAGAACCATGACATGGTATAGCTGCGGCTAACATTGCATTTAAACAGCAAACACATCTAGCAATTTATTTATCAGTCAGAATTCTGAGTCCCTGTTATTGACATTTGACAGAACATGGCTATGGTACAGATAGCTTCTCAGACCTGTCATTTAAAAACCCTGCAATTTTAAATGGACCCTCCATCATGTCTAACACCTAATTATCTTGTCTAAGTGGTTTTGCCAGGCAAGGAAGATAAACAATTATCAAGGAGGGTGGTGAATTTGGAATGTTCAAAAACTGATTGCATTTCAAGAAAGAATACAGTTTTGACCCCTACATGCATGCTTAACTTAAACCTATGTTTTAGATTTTTTTTTTAAACACTCAATTAGTATTATTTTATTCAATATTCATTATGGCCAGGGAGATGAAAGATCAATTAGTCACACAGCTTTGCTCAGGAGACTTAAGTGGTGATGAGCTAGGAAATAACGAAAACCATGAAAATGCTGTAGTTTACCCTGGCAGAAACTTTGAAGGCTTTCCATGTTTACCTGGGCTGTGAGACACATTCTGAACTTGCACATCCTCTCAAAATGATGGGTTTTTTATTTAAAACTTAACTACTTTCCTTTTTCTGTATTCTATTTTCTATAGGTGTGCACTTCTAGAATCTGATGTGGTTTCAAATGTTTTAAGTTTGCTGCCTTTCTCAGCCCACAACTCCTCCCTACCTTTTGTCCCTGCCCAAGGCAGGGTTGTTGGAATGGGATGATCTTTAAGGTCCCTTCTAAACCAAGCCATTCTATGCTAATTTTCCAAAGTGTCCATTTTGGCACATGGATTTGTTATAGCCCTTCAGAAAACAATATGTAAGCAATCAGTTGTACACTTCATTTCTTTATGGAAAACAGAAGCAGCAAATAGGAGTTAGACCACTTTAAATTTACAATAAAGATATATTATCTTCATATTATTTTATATGTTCCCCAATTACAAGAAACACTCAACAGGATATTGTGTAACTGCACTCCAGGCTTTAGTACTATATTTTACTGAAACCAGGAAAGTAATTTGTTAGGACAGGAAATGTTTAAAATGTCTGACGTTAGAAGAGCTCTAGAATTATTTAAGTTTGGACGTAAATAAATCTTTGAGATATCTCACTGCAGATATGAACACAAAGCACTGTGGCTAAATGACCATCCCCAATACCCCAGCACCACTCAAACCGTCTGCTGAGGTCCCAGTGGAGAGCAGTTTATGGCAGCCTGTGCCTGGGGATGTCATGCTGCACTAGAATGCAATAGTTTAGCTAAGAGGAGAAATTATGCACTCTGAGGGTGGTGAGGCAACTCAGGAGGTTGCCCTGAAAAGTTGTGGATGCCCCTGGAAGTGCCCAAGGCCAGGCTGGATGGAGCTCTGAGCAACCTGGGATAGTGGAAGGTATCTCTGCCCACAGGAGGGGTGTTGGAACTGGATGATCTTTAAGGTCCCTTCCAACCCAAAGTGCTCCATTCTGTGATTTTTTTTGAGCATGCTCAGGTCACAAATGAAGCACTTAAGGCAATACTACTGCGCTTACGGCAGCCTGAACAGCTCATTTGATGGTCTAGAAAGTGTTCACGTAAAAAAATGACACCCAAATATTGTTTGCCCCATTTCCAAACACAGTGGCAAAGGTACAGGGGTGCTGTCTACAGCAGACCTTCAGAAGGTCCAGAAGAAAGCAGTTCTCACCACTTTTCAAGCAAGAAAGCACCAAGACATGGGTGAGGAGGTGACTGCTGAGGAGGATCTCGACAATTTAGTGGTGGGAGAGATAAAACCTCCATAACCTTGCATGGACATAATCACCAGCAGCACCAGAACATCACATTTGCTTGTTCAACACCTGGTTTCATCCCACAGCTTTGAAAGTATACCTGAGAAAGTACAAAGAACTGCCACAGTTAAGGAATGAAGTTCACGTTATTTATGGAAGTCATAACCAGGACTGCAGAAGACAACTACTGCAAGCAAACTGACTTGTAAAAAAATACAGCAGATTTTCAGGAAATAATACATTTTCAGTTTGCACAGCAGAAACAAGTACACTGCAGTGTAAATTTATATACCATAGCTGGAACTGTAAAACCACTAGGAAAAGCTGCTTCTCACAAGATACTTGCCAGCCATATTTGGCATGTTGAGTAAAACCAAATAAAGTATTTCTGAAGAATTAAAAAGGTAGCAATTTGTACAGGATTATTTTTCTTATCGCCAATTGCTTTTTTTTGCCCTTTCATTGGTGAGGCAATTAAAATTTTAAATGAAAATTGAATGAATGCTAGTGAGCATTAACACAGAACACACGAAGATGGCAACTGGTAGCAATCTGTTCCAGCAACCAAAATTATGTCTTCCAGGCAAGCAAAGGTCTCTGAAGTGACCTAGCCTGTAATCCCTCAAAAGTATATAGGTTGATACAAGTAATTAGCTCAGCCAAATAACTAAATAAATGTCTGTGCAACAAATTCTCCAACTAGGATTTAGCAACTGCAATAAAAATGTTTTTTTAAAACCTTGCTTTGAAATAGAAATTGGGTTCCTTACCTGAACTGAAGAATTCCATAAAAAATAAGGTTAATATCTTGCAGTCTGATGGGAAAAAGATACAACCTAACTAAGAATTCCTCCCTTTTCCTTTTACACTCAAGCATTTGACTCTAGATAAGGACCACAGGAGGGATGGCAATATTTAAAATAACACTAGCACTAACAGTAGGAGTAGAGATACTAAAATTAACAAAATAGGAATTGATGTGCTGCGTTCTGATTACTGAGGCTTTTGCTATTGAGCTATAATTTGGAGAGCTTCCTCACAACTGATCTGAACATTATGGGTCTAGAAATCAACATGAAAATGCCAGAACTGTCACCATCTCCACTCTGTAGCATATGTGAAAACCAAAATGTCTTTAAGCTCTTTGGGGTATTTCTATTTCTGCTCTGTGTTTCTGAGAACAAAGATGTTTATCAGTGTCTTCCCCACCTGCATCCATTCTCACAGCATTGTTTCCAGAGCTCCAAGTTGCCCAGCAAGTGATTCCTTTGTAACTCAAGAGTACAGAAAATGGGCTCTGATAATTTTCCAAGCAGATAGGTTTGGCTCTAATAATTTAATTTGCACAGTCACACATAAATTGAATATGCAGAAAGATTCAGAACTTAACAAAGGCATGGATTTGGTGATGGGGAAAGGGACTGCCTTACCATCTCTGTTTCATGAAGTTTTCTGTTTATGTGAAGTATAGCAAAAATATATGATTTCCCTATTTGCACTGGGGTGTTCTCAAGCCTTAGCTCAGTGCTGGGGACTTACTGCTTTCAGGACTTTTGCAGTTGTGGGATTTCATCTTGTTTTTCAACTGCTGACAAGCAGAAGAAAGTATCTGTGAATCAAAACAGAAACTGAGACCTTTGCTGAAAGAAAAACATACCCCAAATTCTGTACCTTAAGCAAAAATCAAATTTATAAAGAGTTTTCTGAAATTACAGCAAATATAATCACAGAATCACAGAATATGCTGAGTCGAAAGGGACCCACAAGGATCATCCAACTCCTGGCCCTGCACAGGACACCCCAAGAATCACACCCTCTGCCTGAGAGCATTGTCCAAATGCTTACTGAATTTTGTCAGGCTTGGTGCTGTGATCAGTTCCCTGGGGAGTCTGTTCAGTGCCCAATCACCCTCTGGGTGAAAAACATTATTCTAGTATCTAGCAGAAGTTCTGGTGGTTGGGATTTTTTTTTTTCCCCCAGATTATAAATTACTTATTTCAACTGAATTTAAACCAATTCCTAATTAGCTGATTTCTAACTTAAGTTAGTGCAAACCAAGATCATTACCCAGTAAGTCATGAATAGTAGAAACTTAATTTTGGCAAAACAAAGGTTTTACTGAAGATGCCAGATCTTCCAGAAATGATCTTGTCCAATTTTTCAGGGGATTTCTGAGTAAAATAACAGTTGCTGCCCAGAGTACATCAGTGCAAGGCTTTGACTGATAAAGGTCAGAGGGCATGCAGAAATCTTGGCTTCCCAATCAATGCACAACCCCCTTTCCAACACAGTGACTGTGTGAGGAAGGGTCTCTCCCTCCCCATTTCCCCTGAGGTCTGACATGACATGACAGATCTGTCACCTCCAGGCCTGTGAGAGTGACATCCAGCAGGTTTGCTGTGATGCTGCTTTAACAGTGATTGAAGAGCAAAACTCGATTTGTAAAAGCTTTCACAATTCCTCCATACCCATCAAACACGAGAAAAAAAATCTGTCAGAAGCTGTTCTGTCCCAGAAAGGAGGGAGGGCTTGCACCAGGGCATCAGATGAGGAGAAAAGGCACTGCCATCAGCTGGCAGTGGGCACCAGCAGCCACCCTGGGCAGGCTGCCCAGCCACCTCAACTCAGAGCTGCAACAGGAGCTGGAGCTTGGCCCCTTCATTCAGTTCTAGGCTCAAACTCCTGCTCTTATTGTCTTGCTGTGGCTCTGTGCGACAGCGTGGGGACAACAGGGCTCACTGCTTATTCTCTGACACTGCTGTGCTGGGCTTGGCATGGAGAGACTCAATGTGCTAAAGCAAAAAGTTCACTCTCTCCCAATGGCAGAAATGTCTGTTTCCTAAGCTGGACTTCTAAAACAGCCAAGGTGAAGAGAGATGTGGAATGGCACCGGGCCACAGTTCAGAGAACAAAGCTGGAGCTGGCCAAGTGTTGCCTGTAACAGAATGCAGAATGGGTTGAAAGGTGTCAAACTTTTAAAATTCTTTCTTTCTCTTTCTCTCTCTGCATAAATATGCATACAAGCATGCATATATATTTTTATATATGTCCATATGTGTGTTTGTGCATATTAAAATGAGGCCTGAACAAGCCTACAGTGAAAAACTGTGATGAATTTATTCTGGCTTTGTCATTGTCTCTCTTAAGCAAAGCACAAAGTTAGGTAAAAGGAAATACTCCCTCTTAAAATGAAAACTTCCCTCCTGCAAAAGCACTTTATGGGACCATGCTGTTTGTTTGCCCATCTTTTTGCTAGTTCTTCACAAACAACTCTGGAGCAAACTGGCAATTTTCAGACAAATTTTAAGTCCAAAAGATCTATTTCTGTAACTTTCATGAGAATCAATATCTGCATGAAGACAGACCCAATAAAAAATGTGTAACTGTAAACAAGTTGTGGCAATTTTCCCCCACATTCCAGCCAAATTACTAGGAAATAGAGGAAACAGCCCCAAGCACAAATGTGAAGGAAATGAAGTTATACCAGTCCTGCTACTGATACTACAAATCATCTAGTCTTAAAAAATAATAATAAATAAATTAAGAATATTTTTACAAAATCATAGACATAATATGTATTAACAAGAAGCAAAAGGCTGAAATTTGCTAGGCATGACTTTGGATAAAGACTTTAAACATGCCTTGATCTATTTATTTCCTATATTCAAACAGTGATATCACTGGATATGAGAAAATGTAGTTTCTAAAACTTTCTACAAAAGGAAACCAGAACTTATTAAATTAACAAAGTTCAAATTAAAGACTTGTATTTATGAAGGCATGGTACAAGGATAATTAAAATTTCCAGAGAGAAATTAAGTGGAACCAATTTTATTAAGAAGCATCATGTTTTTTAGAATTGAGATGAGAATTCTGTTGCCAGCAAAAAGAAAAAAAAAAAAAAAAAGAAAAGAAAAAAAAGAGAAAATATTGTGATTTTGACATCAGTCTTTTAAGACATGACTCCAAGCTGATGCCTCACTTCTAAATGACTCCAGAGTAGTTAAATCTCTTTGTTAAAAGCATTCTGGTAAATGGTTACACACAGACCCTCACTGAAAAGGCCACAGCAGAATCTGTGATAGCTTCAGAGTATGTAAAAATCATCTGTTCCTAAACATGTTCTTCCAAAAAATAGTGGTTTATAAAGAACTGCTCAGGCAGATCAGGAGAAACAATATAAGCAGCAAATGCCTGAAACCAACTCTTTTAGACAACAGTTAAACACTTTTAAACTGCAAGATACACTGACTATAAACTGCCCTTTTCTCATATTCTAATATGATATTAGCAGATTTAATCTAAGTGTAGTTATAAAACCTTAATAATTCTATTAAAAATATATTTCAAAAAGGTGATTTTGAATGCAGCAAAAGGTGGACTATTGAATTTCAGACATGCTAATAAGCCAGGCTTTTTATAAACACAAAGTTTTGTGTTTCTCTAGTGAGCTCATGCCCAGCTCTGTGAGCTTCAGTGAGCTGCACAAGGATTGCAAACTCTGAATTTCAAGGTCTGAAGCTCCCCTGTTCCAGTCCTAACACTGGTGTTCAAGTAGTAGGCAGGTATTACAGAACACCAGAGAAAACAGAGAAGAAAGCTGCCCCTTCAAAGCCCCATCAGAAGCTGTAGCTTTCTATGCAATCCATATAAAGGGCTTTGTTTTTAATTTGTTTTTAATTTTTCAGTTCTTCTGTATCAGTTGGTCTGTCTTTATCTAGTATCTTGCAACATTTGTTCTGCTGCAAGGGAAGTTTTAGTTGTGCAAGAAAAGGTTTCCACATTAACAGGACCTTTTCTCTTGTCATGATACCAGCCTAACACAATTATTTTAACAGTTTACCAAATTTTAACTCTTGCTCTGATGCTCTACAACAAAACTGTAAATTCTTGAAAAAAAATGCTTATGGTGGAATCTTCAAGTTTTGAAAGCATGTATGGTAGGAATATTGGAAAACCCTTAACTGTATAAACAGAACCACACAGCACAGTGACAAAAATTGATTAAAACTCTCCGAAATAAAGAGGGCTTGCACAGTGACAGATTGAGAGCATACAGCAATTATCTCACTTCATGATAAGCAAATTGGTAGAAGACTCAAAACTGCAAAGGCTACTGAACATCTGCTGTGCATTCTCTCATGGGTTAAGGCAATTTTTAACTTTCAGGCTGTGGCCTCTAAGAATAAGCAACAAGTGGCAAACTTCCCAGGACAACTGGTACTGGATGGATGGATGGATATATGCATTACAAGTCACTTCAAGGCAGGACAACACCCACACAACACCACCATCAACTTCACAGTGGCAAAACAAATCAAGCAGGAGATCAGAAAAGAAGTAGAAGGGTGGAAAAGTGAGTGCCAAGCAAGCTGCTCAGTAACAAGGAAAACAAAGAGCTCAGTTTAGTATTCTTATTTATGCTTTCACATGTGCACTATGGGAGCTCTATCTTAACTCAAAATAAATGTTTAACTTCAAATACTTATGTCCTTGGTTTGGGAGGCAGACTCCCTTGCATTGATGCAGCACTTGTAGTTGGTTTGGGGTTTTTTATGCTTTTTCACCTGAGGCAAACAGATAAATATTTCATCACTTTATGTACTATCAAGGGCCTTTTCATGCTACTAATAATGAAGCAACACGTTGCTAGCAAGAACAAACAACTGATTAGTTGTGAAATAGTCCCACTGATACTGAAACTATCTGGAAATTTAGAAAAAGGAAACTGTTGTCTGGTGAATCCCTGAATGTTGTTGTGTCTACTTTTATATCTGTGCATTCTGGACGGAGAGTAAAATAAATGAGAAACTACTTAAGATTTACAGCTTTACTTGCTTTTTAAGGTCACACTCCCTTAGTGAGTAATTGTTCATCCCGGCACTTGCTGCCACTGAAAGAGTTGATAGCAACTATAATGCTAAGTCAGTAGTGATAGAGATGTATGTCCCCAACTCCCAACAACTTACAGCTGAGGGAGAACAATGTCTCGTGCATCTTTCAATTTTCTCTTACATTTTTAAGCTGGCAAATGCGTTCTGAAGGAAAGTCACCTTCACACACACACAGGTATTGCCACAGTTATACCCATAATTAATGCCCATTTTCACAATCAAACTAATTTTTATCAGTATTTTTTTATTTTTGATATGTCAGATGGCATTGATGCAAAGAAAAAAAATTGTTTTGTGATGGCTTTTCCAATCTGCATCATCACTTTTATTCCAAGCTATCAATTAACATCATGCCTAATTTGTCACAATTTAAAATGAAGCATGTAGCAATGTTTAGAGGCAGAGTCATGACATTTGTGTTTGGCTGAGGCAGTGGTCACTAGCTGTCTCAATTTATCACTTTTAATTTAAACTCCCATGCCAGTGATTTTAATTCTTAAAGCTATGACTGGCATTTATGGATTTCAAAATCAAAGGGAAAATAAGCTCCAGTTAGGAATTCAACCACTCAGTTCAATGAAAACTTGTTTTATAACTGAGAGTGCTCCACTGAAATCCCATCTGCCTGACAGAAGGAATTTAATGTTTCAAACAGTTCCTTTCCCACTTTAAACTGAGAGTAACTTTTTATTGCAGCACTAAGCCGCTACTTGCTGGACAGATGCAGACTATTGATGTGCTCTCAGGAAATCTTGTGAAGCAAGTAAAGGTGAGTGCATCAACCTAAAGAACCATGCACTAATAACCAAATGTCGATCCCTGAACTGTCTTGATTGTTGTTGCTGTTTTCTTTTTAGACAACTATTTCACTGCTGGAAGGTAGCAGCAAAAACTTAAGAGAAATTCCTAAATGGAAGAACACGCATTATATGAATTTATTGTGAAAATCAAGGTCAGTTAAATTTCTGAACCACTTACAAGTTGAATAGTCTGGATTATTTGGTCCAATATCTCACAATTAGCAGGTAATTTGAATTAAAAAAGTTAAATCGATAGGTACATATTTTTAAATTTTATTACTTGCTAAAATATGTACAAAATAAAGACTGAATAGAGACATCCACATGTCTGTGTATAGTGGTGTCATAAAAATACTCACCCACTCATGTCAGAAAAATAGAGAGTGAAGGAGAGAAACAGAAGTCCACATATTCCACACTACTCTATATTACACAATAAGAAACAATCTCATTCTATGGAAACCGGGAAGTAATTGAAAAATGTTAAAATAGACTTCATTTGGATATTTGGACAGAATGCTTTGTTTCTTCTTCTGTTTTTTAGGTTTGTTTCCTTGACCACAGTTTTCCATCCAGAAAGAGATGCTACAATTTTTTTAGTAATTCATAATCTTTTGGTGAATCATTTTTTTGTTTTAAGATCATGAGTGTCCCCAAACACGGAAGATTCTTCCATATTTTAGCTGTGAAATAGCCAAAAATGATTTGAGGGCAATTCTCTCTCTCATAAGTCTCTCTGTAAATCCTTGAATTTACAGGATTATCTACCCCCACTCTACAACTCTGAGCTGGTTCCCTTCCTAATTTATCATCCAGTAAAGCAG
The DNA here is from genome assembly GCF_017639235.1 of Corvus kubaryi. Taxonomy (NCBI): domain Eukaryota; kingdom Metazoa; phylum Chordata; class Aves; order Passeriformes; family Corvidae; genus Corvus; species Corvus kubaryi. Next base: position 7,957,580 of record NW_024581130.1, read on the forward strand.
CCAAAATGAGCCTGCTGCACTTTGTAATAAAATGTCCCATACAGGAAAAAAGCTTCAAGAGAAAAAACCTGCATGGAAAAGCAGTCACCAGAAGTAAAATAATCTCTTGTATTAAAATCTGGAGAATTCATATGACTGCAGAGAAATTCATTATATTCTTGTTTCCTGTTACAAATGCTGTAGTTTTTACAAGGACTATCATATATTGCTGTAACTCAGAATAATGGAATCTTTTCATACTTTAAAGTCTGAAGAGTATGCTGTAATAACATTTACCCTTATTAAGTCTTTTTATCTTTAATTATTGCAACGGTATCTAAAAACCCCCAGTAGATAAGCAGGACTTTCTAAGTAGAAAGAACAAAAAAACCCCCAAAAATTTCCACAGAAAATATGAAAATATTTCCACAAAATTATATATTTTTAATAGCAAACAGAAAGATGTTAACATATTAGCCTGTATTTAGTTTTAGTTAGACTAGTGAATCAGTGAAAAACTATTTTTTCACACTATTTATACATATATTGAAAGACTTTTTTTATAATATCGGGATGCACATAGAAACAAAACTACATATAGTATTATGCTTTTTTACCCTTCAAATATATTTAATTATAGAAAAAAATTACAGACTGATATTTTAATTAATCTTCCATCAACTGAGACTAATAGCGACTTGCTCATAAAAAATGACATATATTCCACTCACTCCAATTTTTTGGAAGATGCTAGCATTATTCTCTCTGAAACTGCCTTAGAAAGCTACATTTTTCATGCCTGACAATACAACCATCATCTTAAAAGGAAAACAGATTTTATTCACAGTGCTGCTTAAAAGAGCACAGCTTCATTATGTTTATGAGAATGTAAGGATCATCTAGGAAGTTTATCCAGAATGCTACTATAGATATGGAAGACCAGTATCTGCATGGATTTCTCATGCAGCAGCCTTTTAGAATTGTTCATCACCCAGAATTGTGGCTGTAACATCCCTGATGTTTAGCTAGGCATGTCAGGCCCTCTTTACAAACCAGCTGTGCTACAGATCAGTGGTTAACAGAAAATGAAGAATTATAAAAGGAGATCATGAAGTAAATGTGATATTAGATAAGGTGCTCAACAGCTAAATCCATAAAACCCCCCGCAGCTTGGCCCCAGTCCTGCAGAGAAGTGCACTGAGACACTTTGGAATGGGATGGAAAAACCTTACAGTTCATGGTAATGCCTTAGTGGTGTGTTCGGGGCAGGGCTGGAGGTGTTGGGACCCAACTTCCTTTCACACCAGCTCCTATGGGTTGCACCATGAGAAACTGTTCACAGGGCAATTGAGCTTCAAAAATCTCACAAACATTCTTTTGTTTAGCTGAGATGAATCAATCCTTCAGTATTAGTGCGCTCTTGCATGCAGCAAAGGTTTCCATTGCCACTGGCACCACTGAACCTGACTGTTCCAGGAAAAGGTCAGGGAGACGAATGCAGATAAAACCCTGCTCTTCTGCGAGACAGAATTTCCCAGCACAAAAATAATACACATCAGGGAACTATGCTAATACAACTCTGCAGTCACATACATTCTCCAAAAAGGTACAGATTTTCATCTTTCATGCTCTCAACTTGCTTCTTTGACCAAAAAAAAATTCACTTCCAATTACAAGCAAGGGTATTTAAAGCTAAATACTGTCAAACACCACATAAGAAAAATGTGATTTTCTCTATTTCCTTTCCCTGAAGATTTCCTATTCTAGTCAGAGTTACATTATTTATAAACTGAAATAAATACTTTCCGTAAATTTGCATAGAGGGTTGCTGAAATATCAGTTAAAATATTTTTCCCTTTTAGAATAAATCATATCTATGAATGAGATATCAAAAATTCATCTCATGTCTAGTTAGTAAATGATATTTCTAGCTTGACAGAAAAACGTATGAATTGAGGGAAAAGACAAACTCATATTTTCTCTATTGTTGATAGACTGCAGCTCATCATCCTTGAACTGAATTTCCTCAATCCCAATACTCCCTTACCCTACCCTGTAAATTTGGTTTTTTCAATCCTCATTGATCTTGAATTACAGGCTAAAAGAAAGAAGTGTTAGAAAATTTTAGGAGAACAATCTAATTTTAAATAATGGAGCTTGGAGTTTAACATTATGTATATAAGAACCAGTTACTGGAATTAGACAATTTGTTTCCCAGATAAATTTGAGCTAATATAATATAATGATAATTCATTTCTAAACTGTAAAATTCGGTATTGGAAACTGGATGAACAACTTGTCAGTAGTTTACAGGAACATAAAACAGCTGTTTGCCATGTATAAGAAGTTAGAATTTATAAATCATCTAGAACACGCTCATTAATCTCTGAACACTTCGAAACAATTACAGATCAAGCTCATGATTTAGAAGCTGTTGCATGCATTATTTAAAATAATATGGAAAATAAAAGTTTAAAAATACAACTTCATATTCAGACAGGATTAGCACAAAGACAAATCTTGCAAATGTAAATTAATTCAAAGAATGGGACTTAATTAACATTGCAGCAATTTATAAGGTTTGCCATTAACTTCAGCAGAAAAGTTGTGACTAATTATCCAGGTACTGTGGATGAAGGCAAAAGAACTAAGCAAGAGTAGAGGAGACAAGAGGAGTGTTCAGGAAACATGAGTAGAGCTGGGACTACCATGCATTTTTATCCAGTGGGACATCTGTAACTGACTGGTAGTGAAACAGCTTTGGGACATTAAATCTGATTTTGCAATTAGAGATTCCTTGTAAATATTTGCTTTAAAACCTCAGTTTTAAAATGCTGGGTGGTTTAATGTAAAAGATGACATTGTTATTTCAAGGAAGAAATACAGTGATGAAATTAGTCCAATTTCCTGAATACATGTGTTTTTAAAAATTATTAAATTTTTTAGGGTTTTTTTTTTCACATCACAAATGATTTTATTACCGTGGCTCGCTCTTTCACTCAGATTTGCCATGGGAATGGTACTGTGTGTCATGTTTGTTCTCCTTTTGGCTATCCTGACTCTACATGTAGACAGCAAAATAAAACACTTGTATGTGATGCAATGTATGCCACTTTAGCAAGTGAAAACAACAAAACCAGAATAGTCTGAACAGCCAGTCCTTCACAGAATTAGTTGCACTTTGCACCAGGTCAAGAAGCATGAAAAAGATTTTCAATGGTTTTATTGAAAAAGTCCACTTTAGAACCTCTAGCCATGTCTTGAATATCTGATAATATCCCTGCTTAAGTGAAGGTTTTAAGAGAAGCCTTAAGAGAAACAAAAAAAAATATGCATATTAAATATGCAAAAATCAGTTCTCACTGGAAACCAAAGATTGCATGCTAGATGGAAATAAGATTTAGCAGATTATGAGTGTGGCTTTTTTCTCCCTTCTCTTGCTCCTGGCTAACCAATGCACCCCTAATCTTGACACTTCTTGCATCTCTCTGCCAGATGAGGATTCAGACTCAAATATGATTTAAATCTCTCTTCAGCCAGATGTTTTTAAATACAACACGTATTTCTAAATAAAATATTAAGTATGCATACCCTGGCTAACTATAAACTTTTCAGAGGAGCAATCTTTATTATTCATTCATAGGAGCACAGCAGAAATTTTACCACAGTAGGAAAACATTTAAATATGTAACACAGATATGCAGATAGCAAACAGATGTCTCGCATTGTTAGTCTGGGCAGAAAAAGGTAAAAGCATGTTATTAGAAATATCTGGAAGCTAACAGAGCTGTAAAATAAACTTCTCAAGCTTAGGCAACTGTGTAAATTTGAGTCTGCTCTCATTCCAAAGTGCACAATTTAATGCCATTATTGTATATAAATTAAAACTATTTCCAAAATGTGAGCCTAAGGCAAACGCATATGAAAGAGTCAAGAGTTGTTGAGTAAATGCAATGAAGAAACTACTTTTAAGAAGAAAATGAATCAGGCAAACTGCTAACAACATTATTGCTTTAAAGACCCAAAGCATTATCAGAATTGGTTTGTGATTTCCCTTGTCCTTCGTTTTGAACACACTGCCCAAAGATTTATGTGAAAGTCATGACACGTACAAACGCAATTTGTGTCAGATTGACCATTAATGTCTTCCTTTACTACACTTGAGCAAAATCACTCCTTTTACCAAGAATGCAACAGAAATCTTCATTTCACATATTGGAAACACCAGTTTCCTTTGGTTTCTTGTTGCTGTTGTTTTTTCTAGTTTGCTTGGTTGGTTTTGTCTTTTTTAATGAAATATCTTTCAGAAATTTTTAGGTAACCTTTGAAAACAGAAGGTTCTTGATGTAGCTCTGAAGATTTCCCCGAGTTGGTCAATTAACACTTGTTGCAGAAGTTTCTTATTCACCAGTTTATATCTGAAATATCTTGTTCCCTACCCTGACTGGAATACTCAATAGCGATTCTTCCCACTATATATCATTCACTGTGAGAGGTTCCAGATAATTGAAATGTGCTTAATTATCCTAACATGGTTCTTAGATGAGTTTGGAGATAGCACCAATGAGCTTATTTGACATTCTAGTTAAAATCACCACAGTCAATAAATACACATCTCATTCTTAGGGATTTTAATCACGTGCTGAATGCCCTTCACAGATACTGACTACAATAGGAACAAACAAAATCGAGGCATATTTCTTATCTCGGTGCTATGTGCCTGCCAATTTCTTTGTAATGACTATTTTACATATTTCTCCAAGACACCCCTTTCACAAATTGAAATAAACTATTATTATTAAATATAAAATTGTTGCAGCACTTGGGCATTGCAATTTAGTGCCTTCAACTTAAATCAGAAATTTACTGAAAATGCATGTCATGGACAAACTGCTAATGGTTATAAATAATGGTTTACTCTACAAAGAAAGAAACTATTATAGAAGCTGAAAGACAACACTGGTAAGTAAATTGTGGGGAAAAAAAATACAGTATTGATTAACCTTTCCCGTTCTCATTCAAACTCTAATTTAATTTTGTTCTCCTCATATTGTACAAGTTAGAGGAACATATCTTAAAAGATATGCATTGGCTGACTCATAGCTAATTCTGGTGTATGGGAAATGAAAGTAAATGCAACCAGGTTGATTTTTGCTGCCTTAAAAAATGACTGGCCATCCATATTTTCCAGCAGAAAAAGAACATATCTGTTAAAAAATTTATAAGCATAAAAAAAATTTCAAGAAATAAATCAAGATTGTTTCAAAAGCCACTTTTCTCCCATGAATACTGTAATCAGGCATATGTGCAAAGAAACATCAGCTGCAAGCATTGTAACTGTACAGAGGTGACCAGCAGATGAAAATCTGTGATTACTAACTATGTTGCACAAAGACCTTGACTCCAAACTCTTAATTCTGGCAGACCTGAGCAAGTCTGAGAACTGAGATGCAGAATTTCAGCCTTGTGGTTTTCTTTCCAATTGAAAATTCTTAATTTATATACACACTGATATAAATATGTATACTCACATCATTAAACACACTGAATATTCATTGCATAATGCTGAATTCCTTTCAAAAATGTATTGTGTAAATGTATTGTTCAGAAGTGACTTAAAATAGAGAGCATGCATCTTGAGCTTTCTTAAAACTGTGATTTTTACTATCTACACATCACATTCAGTATAGATATTTACAGACCGTCCCTAGGCAGTTACCAACAAGTTGATATTGCTCTTCAAATTTTTCATGAAAATAGCATCAGCAGTGCTGATAACAGCGCAGTGTTTGGTGGAACTATCAATGCAGCTGCAGATACCCAGTAATCAAATGCCATAGATTTCTTATTTATTGTCATCTATGAAAATTTCTTTCTTCCATGTGGCCTTGAGCTCTGGAAATGTCTGATGGAAAGTTTGGTTACTGCTTCATAACTGTCTTTTATGTGACCTGCTAGTCCAATAATCAGCCATTAGAAAGTGCTGCTCCTTTAGATAGATTAGCTATTAACATAAACAATTTGGAAGATGGTTCAAAGGGCTTCATCATGTCATTATCAAAAGAGAAGCCTTCTTGACTTTAAAGGTACAGAGGACAATCTTGTCTAGAGATCTGAGACTCGGGGGAAAAAAAGGAAACTTGACTTTTGATTAGGGTGAAAGTTGGATGCTATTGTGGGAATCAATTTAGGATGAGTGAACAGGGAACTCCCCTGCCACCCCAGTGAGGATCCTGAAACTCTGCTGTCACCAGCCAGAAGGATTAATCCTAATAAACTGTCCTGGTAGTGTTACTGAGACACAGAATGACAGTCAGATGAGGCTCTTAACCACTTACACCATCTCCACAGTGATTATACTACTATATGCCATTAATTCATGGTGATACAGCCATGTTTATTCCTGGAAGAGACACTGAAATCCTTCCATGTATTCCTCAATTCCCACAGCAGTGAGTAATAAGAGGTTGCTCTTTCTACAGACTATCTCCACGGAACTACAAATATGTCTGAGAAGCCACATGTACTAGAAATTGGCCTTATTCAGAAAAAAGAATCAGATAAAGGCAAGCACTTTCAAACACTGGCAAGATTTTACCATCAGATTAGGAAACATCACTTAGGATTTTACCATCAGATTAGAAAACATGACCTAGGATGTATCTGCCACTGGCTCACGTAAAATAAGATGTATTAGACAACAGAATCCTGACAGATTTTCACTTTCAGACTGAAACTCTCAGCTGTCAACACTAGACAGACACTGAAAAATGAGCCAGGTGTTTAATACGGGCGGGTAGGGTGTGTGCCCTCAGAGTGAAACCTCTTGCACCTCAGATTCTGCCAGCTGGTAGCAGGTCTTTGATGTCACAGAGACCAGAGTCACCCACAGACTGCAGGACTGAGAAAGGACAAGCCTTTCCAGGATGAAGTGGCAGAAGGAGAACTCCTCCATTGTAAACTTTCCACCGCTTGGGATATGTGTCATACTCCCACTCCTTGTGTAATGTTAAAACCCTCTCTGTTCTAAAGGAATAGAACATATGAATGCACACTGAGTGAATGCATACATGGACTGTTATTTGAAAACAGGAACTACTGTTTTAAGTTCTGTTTTGCTTAATTATTCATTATTTACTACTTTAATTATGCATGAAAAACCTCAAGTACTTCTGAATTTTCTTTAGGCAATGCAGACACTGTGGCATGCTAGGAAAGTTATATAGTGAGATGTCTCTTCCTTCCATTAGTCATAAGAGAAGCATAAATTACAATTCAGCATATAATTCTCTGCTTCTTCACACAAAGATTTAAAGTCGACTGAGCACAATTACTTTGTACTCAGCATATTTACTGCTGTATAAAACTTTCTCTATCCCATAAAGAAAAGGCATCCAGGCACTTTTCTGAACAACAGCATTGTAGAACATTGTTTGATGAGGCTTTTTGTGAAAACATGTTTTATCTTTCAGTTGTTTACAAATCACTTTAGCTGTGATTTGAGAAAGTACTTAATATGTGCTATGTTCCTCCTTGAGCAGGAACTTTGCTTAAGTGCTTTTCTGAGCAGAATCGTGTTTATCTATCCATTTATCTGAGTTTAAAGTAGGGATTATTCTGGTATCTCAAAACATTTTGAAACAAAGCTACTCAAGAGTAGCATACAGATCACTTCCCTCAGCTCTCCATCTGCAACACTTGTGGTTTTTAACACACCCTGCCCCATCCTGCTTTGCTACACTGGCTGGACAAGACACAGCACATGCTGTGATTGTACAGGACTATAAATAAATAGATTTTCTTTGCTAACCGGTCAACAGGCAGGCTGACTGGTCAGCCAGCTGGTGTTTTTAATACAGAAAGCAAACCTCACATAGTTCCACTCTGCTTTTCAACTTGCAGAGCTAACCAAGGGCTTGGTGATTCTAAGGAGTCATTCTTCAGAACTCTGTTGAATCCTTTTCACTGTTATCAAACTTGTGTTGGCTGAGGGGTTTCTTTATGGTGCCCGACAAAGTGACCACAGAAATTTTGTTTCCTTATGAAGCTGAGGGGAAAAAACCAAGCCTACGGATGTCAAATTGTATCAAATTAAAGGAAAAGGTAACAACATTACCAAGTGAATTTTACAAGACTTACTGATATTAAATAGTAATTATTTGTAGTATTTGGTCAGGTCTGGTAATGCTTTAGACATCAAATTACAGAGAATTTTGAGGGATGCAGTTTGCAAAGCCTTTTTAAACTGTTACTTTCCTTTAGACTGCTCCTTGTCGCTGTTAAAGCTGAGTACTGCACTTAGTCATGTTGGTACCTGTGACTGCACGAGGAGGCAGTTAAGATTTTAATATTAGTTGTGGTAGGGCTCTGTGCATAAAGATGAGTTTTAATCACTTTTGAATTAGTTCACTTCTCCTGTCAGTAAATATTCCCCCTCTTTGGTGCTCTCAGACTACCCACTTCACTAATGTGGCAGAATACAATTCTTCAGTTGCCGTGGATGCCCACAGAACTCTTCACCGGATTACTTTATTCAGCAAAATGCCGACAGCAACATTCTTCTCCAAAAAGAGAGAAAACCCCCTGAAGAACAAGCTAATAATTTTTCATGTTTAATGATGAATCTCTTGATTTCACACAAACCATCCAAAAGGAAAGTCCACTAGAGGGAAGTAAATCCAATATGCTCAAAGAAAATAAAATGCCAGCTGCTTTAAATTATTGTAGCTAAGAGAATGGTCTGGATTTGCAACAGCTGAAGGTTTTGGTCTATATTCCTAACAAAGATAAGACAACTGAATATAACAATCTATATCTTTATAAAGAGGCCTTGCACTTCATGCAATATACATACCAAAACCATTAAAACAGTGTGTAGGAAAAGACTGCATATAAAAAGGTAGTATGAACATGGGATAAATATGTTGTGCAAGTATAATTTATTATACATCTATATCTTTCACATTACACACACATCAAATGCAAAAAATTTCATTTAAACCAGTATGTTTGGACTTCTGGTAAAGCAGTCATTGAAAAAAATTATATACTTTTGATTTGTTGGCATGTCATATGTTTAATCTTGGATCTTTGTTTTCTATGAATATGCGCACAAACCTGCAGCATCATGCAATAACTACTGTCCATTTCATCAGAATTAAGATTATAAAGAAAGACTGCAACAGTGAGTTTATAATAAAATCTCTGCACTGTTCCAAAGTTTTAATTCTACAGCTTACTTTTCTGAGGTTGGATACCCTAGCTTTTTCCATATCCGTTCTTATTTATGACTAAAAGTAACTCACAAAAAATGTTTATTGCTCTCTCAATACTTTCTATCAACAAAAAACTCCATGAATTTTCTTCCACGCTTCATACAACAGTGTATTTTTTTTTTCTTGTCCTTTTAAATATATAGTCACCATGCTTACCATTTTATACAACTACACAGTCTGTAAGCCTACAGAAATGGTTTTATCTTTATAACTACATTTTATAGATGACTTCATTTCATTTATTACAGTGCTTTCTCCTGCAAAGCTGTCTCTTTATATCTAGATAAACTGACAGATATTCTGAAAATCTGGTCTTAAATTCTCTGAAGCACTTCCACTAGCATTTTTAGTAATGTAAGAATTATTAAAGGGAATGCAAACAGTCTAGAGTTTACTGTCAGTGTGTCAAAAATTATCAAAACATTGGTCTTTTCCCTGTTTTGAGTAAACTGCAGTGAAAATCTATATCCTTAAACCAGGGACAGACAACAACAAAAGACATTATTTTTTATAAGCCTACCACTTAAATACACATCACAAGCTGTGTTCACACAGCTGTTATCCACTTCAAAAATGAACTGTATTTCAGGTGATCCCCACCTGGGCGAGCTTGCATTTAATACCATGGAGCAACACATCTAAAAGGAAGTTTACATAAGGCAACTTTCTGGCACCTCACTTTTCCCCTTTAGTGAGAAAGGAAAAGGGAGATGCAGGTTTCCAACATGATACATTGCCTCAGTGCTTCAGGCAGTTCTCAGTGCAAGGCCTATATATCATTAGGCATCTTATATAATTAGCTCTTCTGTTACCATCATGGACAGTGAGTGAGTGGGTTTTGTGCTTCTCCCAATCCATTTTCATGAATATTATTAGTATTACCATCTCTGTCATTATCATCATCATCACCATCACAGCAAGCTGTTAATTTTTGTATGCCCAAAGGCAAACAAGTCATTACTTACTCATCAACAAAACTACTTGTCCCAGATACACAGGTAAGCAGATTTTTGCTAGGCTGTTCAGTGAAAGAACCCAGGGCCTCCCTACAAGTGGAACATAACAGGATCCTCCTGAACATTAGCACTTTTACTAAGCAGAAACAGATTATCAAATGTGTTCTACTCAAAACAGTAGTTCTTCCAGCTCAGTTCCTGTTCTGCATTAAACACTTCAGCTGCAGTTGCAATGTCACTGCACAGCAGGTGAAAAACATTTCTAGAACAAATGTCAGCAAGGGATGATTTTGAAATAACCTTCTTTTCTACAGTTACACAAGCCAGAAGAGAGCAGTGCTATATGGATTGCATCGCTGGTAACCTATGATGCTGTTTCCTGGCACAGTAAGTATTTCTAAAGAAGAAAAAGTTGCAGAAATAAACAAAAAATAGAGAGCTCTTTTAGTTTCCCACATTTCTCACAAAGATTCACCTTGGACATGAATTCAAACTGAAATGGGGGCAAGAAAAAACTCAAAACAATAGTGCAAAGTTTACAATTACAGGAATAAAAAAGAATCTATTAGGATAGCTCACCTGAGGAAAGGGCTCATACAGATGCTGAAGTATCTTACAGTGAGGCAGTATTGTATTAATGCTATGAAACACAGATACTAAAGAAAGTGAGTTCACTTTCACTCTGCCTTTGAATTGTGTAATGGATAACCTGTGGTGTTCTACTCTTGCAAAACTGAAATTGCAAAAGCACCAGGCAGACTCCAGTCCTGATGAACCACTGACACAGCTGGTCTCAGATGGCAAAACCTTGCACTTAATTTTAAACAGAAAGGTATGGGTGTGTGCCCTGTGTAATGGGGTCAAGGGCCAACTGCCAAAAGCATTTAATGCCCTCATCAGCAGAAGATGAAAGTCCTCTGGAAAGCACTTAAAAACATTTAGCAATCTGCAAAACACCCTAACTGGCTGACCCAGACTTCCAGGAAACAAAGGATCCCCAGAGTGAGTGCACAGATGACAGGGAGACACAGAGACAGACACGCAGTGCTGGCACTTACCGTCCTGGTCTGTGGTGACTGTGATAGCTGTGAACTGCTTGGGGGAGAAGCTCAGCTCTGACACCCCGTTGGTGGCCTCTATCTCAAAGGTGTAGTTGACGTGCGACACGAAGTCGAGCACCGTCACAGAGGAGTTGATGAGCCCCGTGTGCCTGGGGATGAAGCGGATGCCTCCCCCACAGATCTCGCACTGGCTGGCGTCCGACCCGCACTTCTTACAGATGACGCTGTAGGTGAGGTCCTTTCTTCCTCCAGTGTCACTCGGGGGGCTCCACTCCAGCATCAGAGCTGTTTCATTGATGTTAAAAACCACATTCCTCGGGGCAGAAGGTGGCCCTGCAGAGAAGGAGGGGAAAGCCTGTTAAGCCACTGGTATGTACTCTGGAGAAAAAAATTGCCTTAAGGCAATTATTTGCAACTAGAAGACACAAGAGTTATGTTTCAATAACAGACTCAATGTAAAAATTAAAAGTTGTCTAAATACAATCCTTGAAAAAATGCAGGAACATTGGCGACATCATAAGAAGCTGAATAACCTAAATAACTTAGAATTAATTCGGAAAGAATTTAAGGCAACACAAAAATGACCTGATAACACAAATTTTCAATAAATGGCTCTTGGTGCTGTGGGATACTGGAGCAGAGCTCAAACCACAAAGTTTATATCCTTATTTTATGTCTAGTAATGTAGGCTTTCCTGAGACTTAAAATCTTTGACGTTCTATAAGAGACAAATTAATTAATAAATAAATAACAGCTTTGGAATAACAACAAGAGCTAACATTTTTTGTATTAGTTCTGCAGTGCCAGATATTTCTTTCTCTCCTTCACTGCTTATCGCCAGGGATTTCTTTGCTGCTGTTCATTAACAGGGTTAGGTGGCAACAGGCCAAGACTATTAGGCACAAGAGACAGTTTACAAGTTTTCCTTCTTTCCCCCCTGGCATCTCATCAGCATCAGGATAACAGTGAAGACATCACCTTTGCAACTTAAAGGTCTAAAAGGATGACAACGAAGCAGGAGAAAAAGTCCTTCTTCAAGGCTGTGAGGAGGAATGCAAAGACAGTTGCAGCAGGCAGAGTGTGGGGAAGCTCTCACCCAACAAGCAGGTGGTAGAGCTGTCTGTGCACTGCCAGATGAACCACAAGTGACCCCTTTCCAATTTCCCACTCATCGCACAACAGTCAAGGAAAGCCCAACAAGTTTTAAGCTGTTTGCTGACTTACTGTGTAGGATCACATGAAGATCACCTGAGGCTTGACATATACATATAAATATATAGAGTGATCTAGTGATCGTCTCCCTGTACTGAGCACTGGTGAGGCACCTTGAGTCCTATGCCCAGTTCTGGGCCCCTCACTTAAAGAAAGGCATTGAGGGGCTGGAGTGTGCCCAGAGAAGGGCAACAAAGCTGAGGAAGAGTCTGGAGCACAAGTCTGATGAGGAGTGGCTGAGGGAGCTGTGGGTGCTTAGCCTGGAGAGAAGGAGGCTCGGGGGGACCTTATCACTCTTCACAACTCCCTGAAAGGAGGGTGCAGCCAGGTGGGGGTCAGGCTCTTCTCCCAGGGAACAAGGGATGGACCAAGGGGAAACGGCCTCAAGCTGTGGCAGAGGAGGTTCAAGTTGGATATCAAGAATTTCTTCACAGAAAGGGTGGCCAGGCATTGGAATTTACTGTCCTCAGGGGTGGTGAAATCAAATTCCCTGGAGGTGTTCAAGAAACAATGGGATGGGGCACTTATTGCTGTGGTCTGGTTTACAAGGTGGTGATTGGTCAAAGGTTGGAGTGTGTGATCTTGGAGGTGTTTCCAGCATTGATGGTTCTATAATTCTATGATTCCATATCACATTCCACCCTTTAATGGAAGAACTTTACCACCTAATTATTTTTTAGATAGGAATTAATGAAGGGGTGAAAGAAAGGTAGAAATTGTTACAGGATATCTGAATAATCTTATCTCAATTTCTTGTTACATTATTCTTCTTCCACTTAACATGTTTCAACCAAACGCTTACAGATGTATGGTTCTCAAAACCAATTTGGACATAATCCCAAAATAAAAATTATGATAAGAAACACAGACTTGGAAAAATGAGAGGCCTCATACGCCAGATGTTGATATATGTGAGATGACTGTGGTAAACTCAACTGCTGACCTCTGGGTTTTTTGGGCTGAGTGAGTTGAATAAGCATTATATTCTCAGCTCTCAATAAAATCACAGGGCTTCACCAATGGTTAGCAGAACTTGGAAAACTTTCAACTTGCTTTGCAGTTTTTGATGATTTATACAACCTGCCAATAGGACTTAAGAACAAACTTTTGATTGAGACACTTGTCGAACTTTGAGTGAGCCTTTCCTTACTTCAGAGTTTCTTAAGCAGACTGAAAGGCTACAAGGAACATTTACAAACGACACCAACTAACTTTTACACAGAGTGTAACATTCATAATTTTTAAGTGACGCCCTTTATTTACCTATGTGGCCTAAGTGTGGGTATAAAAGCTGGAATGCTTGCAAATAAAAAAGTTGGTATGGTGTGGGAGTGATAATGTGAACTAATAAATATTAAGCTTTTCTGTGAGCTGTAGTTCAGTTGCTTTTTCATTTCTGGTCTTTAGTTGTAACTTTTAATAACTGAGATTATGTTTTCATTATAATTAATTTTGCCCTTAAGTAAATGATGAGTTATCTGCTGAATTTCAAGCACTTGATAATTAAAATATATGGAAGCGTTACACTGCTTTGCAATTTTAGTGGATAAGTGTAAAATCTTTTGAATGGATGAGCATTTATTAATATATGTATCTATCCAGAGTTCACAGTTAATAGATCACCTAACTTCCCACAAAATCACTGTGAGGATGATGGTTCTAGCTACTCTGGAAAACAGTCCTGAGGTCAGAATAAGCTAAAACCAGCACACACTACTTCAGCTTCAGTTCTTATTATTTATGTTCAGAGGACAGGAATAATTATGTTTCCTCTAAAGCCATGCTGTGAAAATGAAATAATGACTGGGTCTTAACAAATTCCCACTGTTAAAACCATGGAGGAGTTTTAGGAATATGGAGGATGAGCCGTAATCGCACATCCATATGTGCATAACTTTAAGTGGATCAATAATCCTCTTGAAATAATTGGTAATAGTCATGCACTTAAAACTAAGCATCTGTGTAATTGCTTGAAAGATTGGAGTCAATGTTTTAAAACTGTCTTAAATTTAATCTTACATAAACTATAGATATTATGACAATGTGTCACCACAGCTCACGCTTTTTTTGTACTGTTTCATCAATTTTGGCAGGCCAAAACAGGATTTTTATGAATCTGGGCAGTAGGAGAGTTTTGTCTGGCTTTGTGGATTTTAATTTTCGATCAGATTTTCCTTGTGCTATATTAAATGGCATCTACAGAAGAACCAATACAGTAAATAAAATACTCTTTTAAAAATACATATTTTTCACTTGTACTAGAGAGTGAAGGTTCTTATAGTCATGATTTGGGACTTAATCCTCAATTGTAAGAGAAAACATGTATTACTGTGCATTCACATTTCAATGAAAAGGAAAACATTATCAATTATGTTAGAGGTGTCTTAAAGTATACGACTGTCCTCTTGAAAATGCAGGAAAAACCCTCAAACACACTTCATGCTCAAGGCCCCTCATGCCAATTTGCATGAGGATTAAATAGCTTTTTAATTGCTGTTAAATTATGCCAGTTAAACTGTGATTTCATGCAAATATTAAGCTGTAATGACATGCAGTGAATCATTTACTAAGATTTAGAACTTGGAACAAAGAGAGACAATTAATTGTAATCCTTAGATTCAGCTAAATTATGTGTCACTGGGCTTTTATGAACGTGGCCTGATTGCTTTCTTATCATTTATATATTATACAAAGATTATTGGAAAAACCTGGCAGCAATAATCCTTCTGCAGACATTTGTATGCTCTTGGGGTTTTCCTTATATTGATTTTTAAGGAAAACAAGTATAATGGTGAAAATAAGGGATCCTTTCCTCATGACAAAATTCATGACGTCAAATTTTATGCAAAAGAATAAAATACAGTTCAGATGGATGAGCAGTACAAAAACATGCAGCTCTTCTGCTGAGATGGAACTCAGCCAGAGCGTGAGTAATGTCTTTTGCTTCATTTAAAAATTACAATGAGGAAGTATTGTGACACTTTCCGCAGAGGAAACTGGCATGGATGTCTCATGGTGAAGCAGGTTTGCTCTGAAAGCAACAGGGCAGTCTGTGCCTCATGTAGTGCTTTGCACCTCATCTTGTTTTATGTATTCTCTTCCTCTGTGAAGGCAAAGTGCATTTTCCTGTGTATGGAAGGAAGAGGAACAAACCCAGCAGTGCAGAAGTCTGGTGAGGACGATGCAGTATTTCACACACTAGAAAGTGAAGACTGTCTGGAAAAAAACCTGTTGCTTTTCAAGTGTCCATTATACACTACTGGACTCTTGGAATTTTGTGTCATTTGACTACTGAAGTTGCAACAGAAGGGCAAAGATTAACCACCACCTTAGGATAGTCAGAATCAGCATCTGGCTGTGCCCCTTGAGTTCGTAATTGCTTTTTGATAACATATATGTGGCATAGATAAATAGTGTCACTTCATGTCACTACATTTTCCCCTTTTCACTTACTCTTTTTCTTTGAGGCAGGCAGGAAGATTAGAAGTCAGTGACTGCAAACCAATACCCCAAGTCTGAGCATAGGGATAAACTGCAAACAAGTGTATAAAAAAAAAAAAAAAAAAAAAAAAATATATATACATGTCTGTTTATACATAAATAACAATAGAGGCAGTAAAGACTTCAAGTGTGTTGCCTGATTTTGCTGCTGAAATACGCTGTTGCCTCTTAAAAATAGAGGATACACTTTGTGGCACAGGTTACTAAACAGAGCACAAGTTTGTCAGGTTCAAATTGTTTAAGCATAACATTAAAAGAGAGATATTCAGACTCAGACAGCTCAGACAACCAATATAAGCCTGCCTGACCTTGAAAGATGGATCAATCCATCCAATTACTTTATAGTGGGAAATGTTAGACTTTATGTACAGAGTAATCAGACAGGGGATTAGATATGATGCTCTTTGTTGCTCACTCTCTATGCAGGGAGATCAGTGATAGAGTACTTGCATATGGCACAGAAATACAATAAGGAGGAAGAGTAGCAGTAAGATTGATAAGCAGTGCACGTCAAATGAAAAGAGCCGAGGAGAAGGAGATTAACAATATATTCTAATGTAATTTTCATTCCTCTTATTGAAATTAGATTTCTATTATGGTGTTCCACAAAGTGAACACTCTCCTTTAATGAAATGCAGCTACATAAAGTAAAGATGGGAGCTGTACAATTTTGCAAAAGCACACAGCACTTTCACAAAATTAACTGAAGTGGATTTGAAGCTCATCTTGAAAGAAGTGGATGCCTATCTTTTATCAAGGTGGGTTTTTTTTTCCATAATGTTGCATCTGCAAGTTTCCCAGTACTGAGGAAGAGCTCTGGAGTGAGGAATACTGTCTAACCCCATAATGCCTAACCCTATACAGGCATAAAAAGAGAGAACACAATATCTAGCTATCTTAGGCAAATTAACTTGCAGGATCTGGGGAAGCAAATAAAATGGGCATCAATAAAGTCAGTCAAAATGTTTGAACATGACATTTGTAAGGGGAACCCAGTATTCATTCTGTGTTTCATTTAAGAATAATTCTCATTTCAAAAATCCCAAGAAAAATTTCTATTTCTTATGTCACGTCTCATATGTCAAGATACAAATTTGAAAATAAACATCGAAAATGCAGATCTTCCCCAAAGGTGGTTATGTAAAAATGGCATTTCATTTCTGCACAGCATTTTCTGTCTATTTTTCTGTCTATTTCCTCATTTTCTTAAAACTTTTCAACTCCTTTTATTATAGTAAAGCATGACAGTCTGGAAGGAACAGTCTAAATTCCACTCATATCTCTATCTTTGTTTATTAAATTTAAATTAGCCACATCTGCGCAGATTCACCAAAAGCAGTGAGGTTGTATTTATGACAGAAACATAATTTTAATAACTCAGAGACTAATTTGAAGGCAGTGGGGCTAAAGATATCACTTAGGGAATAATTTGGCCTGAAGACTCTTCATTACTGCTGATGTGCAAGATAAGAACACAGGCTGCCTGTCAAGAGCTTCAGTGTCATTTGCAGAGCTGACGATTAGTGAAATAATCATCATTGTAGGTGTAAGGTGAACACATCTGCTGTGACAATCAATGAAGTCCTGATACCTTGCAGCCTAGGCTGAATGGAAGACAATGCATGGTGGCACTAAACCAAGAAACAAGAATGTGCTTCACTGTCTCCTTTATTTCTTCTTTCTCCCAAGTTGAGGTGAGATGACGCACTGATACCCTGTTGTGGTTGGTTTTTTTCCTGCCTCGACTCACTCAGTTACTTTGGCTGACATCCTCAGCAGGAATGTGGAGGTCTGGCACCACGTTTTTCCTGACAGTTTTCAGCCAAAACAGCTCTCTGCACTCAGATTTGTTGAGAAAGCAGCAGAGTGTTGAAGTAACTGCACTCTGATGCCATAGGGCTCTCATGCTCCTCCCTACCTTATCAACATATCAGGGTATCAGGGCTTAAAATTGTGCCCTGAAAGATAATTATGGACTCCATATAAAATTCCATGTATGGGTAATTTTTTCAAAGAACTCTCTCTCAGCAACAAAAAAATCAATGACTTGTAAGTAATACGGAGCTGCATCTGCATAATGTATGAGTGAAACCTTCTTCCTAAGCAAGAAAGTGTCAAGAATGCTTGGGATGTGCTGGTTCTTGGAGTAAGTTCTTGGAGCCTTTGCTTGAGGCATTGATTTGAGTGGAATTATTTGTAATCACTATTTTCCTGTGGGAAGCCTGAAAGGACGCTGTTTATTCCCTCATATACTTTGTGCACAATGCCAGGCCTGTGTGCCTTGCTCCAGAGTGAGCTGGGACAGGGGGGATATTCTCTGAACCCTGAGCTGCTGAGGTATCCAGAGGTTGGGACTCACCTTCCCCTCTGAAAACCCTCTGGTTAGATTAGACAATTTTCTGCCTTTGGGTCTGAGGGGTCCCACTTTTAGTGACCATCACACTCATGTAGCGGATGGACAATGTCTTCTTCTATGTAATGACCTCAGTGCCTATGACTTTGTAAATCAACTTCAAATTATCAGGTATATTCCAAATTTTCCCAATCTAGTGTCATTGGAAAAACCAGCATGAGCAGAGGAAGTAGCTCAATACAGTCAGCTCACTTATTTTTATGTGATGCTGCATAAAACATCCCAAAACATGGGTATGCACTGATAGTTATTGCAACAGCACCTTGGTTTTAAGGTTTTATCTCCTAAAGTCTTTAAGAAACTTTACTTAATATTTAATCTGTTAAAATACTGCATGAATTTAACATATTAGTGTTTTTAGAATTCTCTTAACTGTGGCACAAAAAGTACTAAGATTAAATTTTCTACCAAAAGAATTAACAAAGTGTTATACTGAAAAACTGGGTGTCTTAGATGATTTTGCAAAGTCTTTAATCACCTTTCATAAATAAGTGATTTTAATAGCCTACTAAGATATAATATTTCACCCACAGATTTTTAAATACTGCTGTTTGTTCCTAGTTTTGAGATTAAACAGATATAGTTGTTTTACAATCAATAAATTAATTCCAGTGAGTAATAAACCTGAATGAAAATCTATAAGAAATATTTCATTAAGTGGTAAGAAAGCATATGCTATATATTCCTAGACATAAGCCCACTGATCAAAGTAATAAAAATCTCTTCTCAGAATTTCTACCCCCATATTGCTGGACATCAGGTTTGCCTTAAGGATAAATTTAAGTTAGTCAAAAATCACAAAATTATGTATTCTAAAATTCATCCAAAAAACCTAAGGAATTTTCATTATCACTGTCACATAAGAGGGAATAACTCTGTTAAAAGAAGGTGATGATGCAAGAGGTTTTAATTATATCTCCTTCTGATTGGATGCATATTTTCTCCTTTATGATTTTCTTGTCTTTTTTGAACATTTAGTTTTTATTTGGTTGTGTGTGGATTATATTTGTTTTCTACTTTTCATTTAAATCTGAGGAGAGAGCAGAGCATATGATATCAGTTTTTTTCTTTACATAACTCCAGCTTTTTGAAATTTTTTGCACTAGCATATTTTCAAGGATATAAGATATATATTATTGGTAGTGAAAACACATTGTTACCCATATGACAGTGATTACTCTCCTCCTACTATATCTCAGAATTACAAGATAAAAAGTCACCAAACTAAGAAACATAGGTATGTTTAGGGTTACCTAGACTAGACAGAAATACGCTGTTTGAATTTTGATTTTGAAAATCTCTTTCGGTTAAGTTAAATGGAATTATTCACAAAATGTACAAAATCATAGGTTTTTTTTTTAAACACAAAACCAAATAAATTAGGCAACAGAATTGCAGACACTGGTAATGATCAGACTTACGGGTACATGCCATAGTTGGTGGGTCCTTCTCAGCTCTGAAATAACCCTTCTCACACTGACAGACAGAAGTTGCTTCTATGTGAGTCAAACTGTGTGGAGGGCACTTGGAGCACTTCACATTTCCAGCAAATGCTTTATAGAATCCAGGCCTGCAAGCTGCAAAATAAGAAGGTAAGTTTCATTAACAGAAGAAAATTTTGGTCATAAGCAAAATCTGTTCCAAGCAGTTACAAGGGTGCCTATTTTATTTCCAATCTAGGTGTTTTGATGATAAAATTCTTGACAGTTTTTATTTTGGTATATGAACTTAAAAAAATCTGAAAAGCTGTTCTTGGTATATAATGGGGAATTGTTATGAGAGAGAACTTCCCAATTTATAGTCAGTCCTCAGTGCTGTTTGAAATTGTCTATAAAGAACTTCACTACTACCACTAAACGTTATCTTTTATGTACATGTGTTAACCAACAAGAATGAGATAATTTCTTATCTGCCAGAGCTGTTTATATGGCTTCCTTATTGAAGTAATGGATAAGTTGCATTACTTAATATATTTACCCCCACAATGTCTTGATGAGACGGGGATGACATCCCTAAATATTTATGGCTGGGTCTGACTTGCCTGCAGTGCCCCAAGAAACCTCTGACAGCAGGGCCACAGCTGGTCCCTGTTGGCACGAGAGGCTGGGGATGAGGAAGGGATGAACTAAGAGATGAAGGAAGAAGATGCTGACACCCTCCATCACAACCTGCACAACCCTGAGGCTACTCCTGATTGTGTTAGGAAACAACCTGGATAGCAGCCAGCCTTGGGACAGGGAATGTTGGGATGCTCAGAGCTCATCACTTCCCCAGTTACTAGGAGCTGGGGTCCCTGCTGTTCTTAACCACAGCACAAGCTCACAAGCCTTTTTTTGCTGGCCTTTAAAGCAGAAACAAGTCATTAAAATAAATCTTATCCCAGATCTGCCAGGCATGCATTCTAAGATATTATTTTAAAATCATCCTCAGACCTCATCACACACATTTAAACAGAGATTTCTTTCTTTTCCTGCCAGCTACCACGTTTGCACATGCCAGCATGTGTTGCAGTTACCGTCTTCTGGCTTCCCCATATGAAAACATTAAAAATGAAAGAGCAACTCAGACATGCACAGATTTTGCAGACTCCTCTTCCTCCTGACTCCTCCAGTGGTGCAATGGAAACCAGTGCTATAAATGTAATTTTGAGGTTCCACCTGGGTTTTTCTCAGTTTGACATATTCAAGACCATTTCCTTTACATTGCTCGAGGAACTATGTAGTATTTCCCTTTCTTGTAATAAGATACAAAAAAATGTAAAATGAGGTGTTTTTAAAAAGTACCTCAAAGTATGCATTTAATGGATTCAGTGTCAGTTCATACTGAGTTATTAAAGAGTATTAACTCATAGATAACATATACCCAGATCAGTTTTTCTTCTGATTACAAACGCTTTTCTTGATGTAAAAGCACTTTCAGTAGTAGCTGAGTGAAAAGGAGTGAGATGACACTGAAAAAGATAACACTTGATTGCCTCTCAGAACCCAAGAGCCAATTCTTCAAATGCAATTTCAAGAGTTTAATTTTGAGCCAGCAATTTCAGCAGTTCTCCTCCTAGTGTGTTGATCTGACTTTGCTGAATAGACATTAGGGAGGTATCCTGCCCTGCTGTCACTGACTGGGAAAAAAAAAAAGGATTTCTGGTGTTAGAGACAAAAGAGGTGGGAACAGCAGGGATTTTCCCCTTGAAAGTAGGCTACTGGTCTGATGCAATTGTGATAATAGTGAGTGGCAATTTTCCACTGATTGGAAAGACAGCAGGTTTGGTGCAGGGAAGAACGCAGCACTGTAGAGACAGGCTGTAGGCACTGACTCCTCTTAGCTTTGCTGGAAGGAAGGAAGGAGGGTAAGGCAAAACTGGGGGAAGCGTGTTATGCTTGGCTGCTCCTTTCTTATCTCATGCCCAAATTGTGCCCCGGTAAATATTAGATCCTTGCTTTATTTCATACATGATGTTCGTGACTACAGAGCTGACAATTCCAGGTTACAGCTTCATTCAAAGCAAAATGTGAGCTCTTTAAAATCCTTATTAATTCTAAAATTCATGTCTGTCAGTTCTGAAATCATTCCTTCTTCTCTTCTGTCCCCCAAACAACAAACCACTTTGGATCAAAAGAAACTCAGCATTCTCTTTCAAGAGCAATATTTTTTCTAAACTTCAAGCAGTTCACTATTTCAAAATAAAACTCAAGGAGAAGATGAATTTCCAATTAAAAGAAAAAAGCAAATGTTTTATTCTGAAATGGTATTCTCTATTGTATTTAAAGCAATTATGTTCTTGACAAGGTAACTCTCTTAAAAGAAAGCACATTTATACTCATGGAAAAGGTGGGGGGAAAAACAATGGATTAAGGTAGATAATTTTACTTCTTTTGAAGTCAACTCAAGTACATCTATCCTATAAGTCAAGTATGTATCAAATTCTGTGGCAGAGAAGCTACAGGGATATCAGGGAAGTTTCTCCATGGAGAGGTTTACAAAGCCATTGACAACCCATTCCCCATCCAAATGCAGAATCCCACAGTCATGATTATTGATACTTGCAAATAAAAAACAGCCCTTCATCAACAAGATAAAGTGACATAAGCTGAAAGCCCTAAAATGATCACAAGCTTGAAACTCATCTCTCTGGGTAACAGAGCTGACTGCCAGCATTCCTGGTGAAATAAACTGCTACTCTGTCAAAGTCAAGGAATATGCACCATGAATCTGAAATACAGCACTTCAGCTGCTGCGCATATCTAAGCTTAGACTCTGATAACAATTATTGTGCTTCAGTGGCAAATTAACCAAAATAATTGCTAAATTTACCATTTTCCACAGAATAACTGCAAATGATTTCTAACGATGACTACTCAGGAAAATATAAGGTCTGTTTTTATCTGTGTTACCACAGAGTATTTTTCTAACTTCCAAATCACTGGGTGACATCTTGTTTTCTCTAGTATTATCTACAGAAGTAACTTTGTGAGTTACTGATTATAAGAACTGTATGAAATTTGACTTTTGTGAAGTCTGGGGAAAGATAATACATTGTCTTAATGGTTCAGTAATTAGCTGGGTATCTGAATGAGCAATTCAAAGTTTTCTCCAACGAAATATGAGAGAGCATACAGAGAAGCACTGATAATTTAATTGGCTTCATAAAAGATAACACATCTATAAACGTGCTCCGTTACAGCTTCACCAGGATTTGACTGTGAGGTTTGGAAACTACAGAAGTTCTGTAATTAATATGATTTTCCTTATTTAATGTTGAACAGATGGCATTTCGTTTTCTTTGTTTGATCCATGGCCACCTGTGGGCCACCACCCTGGCCCAGTCCACCCCGCAGGGCCCAAGGTGGGGGGACAGGCTCTGCTGGTCCCCACAGAGGTGCCAGGCCCCGTGGTGTCCCCACAACCACAAACAATGTCTGGGTGTCTCTTATGGCAAGCGCAGAGAAAGCCAGACCTTGCTGAGATCCATCTGGGAAGCGGGACACATTCCCAGCCCTGGGGATGTGGCCAAAGGCTGCCCTTGGCTCAGGCTGGCGGGACATGGGGCCTGCTCTCCTGGCATTTTTTGGGCAGTGAGCTGGGAGAGTGTCACCTCGTGCTGGAAGGGACAGCATTTTCAAGGATCTTTTGAATTGCCCAGTCCAGTAAATAAGGCCAAGGCTCCATCACTCCAAAACACAGCTGTGGGCTCTCTTGTGGAAGAGTCTTTACTGCTTGAGGTTTTTACAGCCATTAAGTTCTTCCCCAGCCTCAGGGGTGTGCAATGTATGGACACAAAACCCAGAAAATGCAAACACAGTGGTCATCTGACCGGTCATAAACCTTGTTCCTTTAAAAAAAAACAAAAGCAGCATTTTCACTGCTCTGTGGGAGCACATCATTGTCAAAGATCCCTGTTTCACAACATCTGAATTAACCTCTACAGTGTTAGCTGATGAGTCCAAACTTATGAACAACTTTTAGGCATGTCTGATACTGTTGGTCTGTGGGTGGGAAGGCATTTGTCATGAAAATGGGTTTTTTATAGCTTGCTGGGAACTCATCAATCAAATTAAATCAAAGAAGACTGTTGTCATTTAGAATGAAGGGCAAATATCAGTAGCTGTGGAAGAGGTGTTTTAATCTTTCTGAATCATACAATTTGTTATGCGTTTCCACCTCATATATTTTTTTAACCTTGCTTACTGGATCCCACTAATGCCCTGTGAGACTGGTATCTTTCATATTTGTTATATTCTGAATGATTTCTATTTTAAAGTCCTCTTACACTTCTGCTATCTGATCACTTCATAAAAAAGGCAATCCAATAAGGCCTGTTCTATTCTACCACTGTGCACAAAGAAAGAACTATGATATTACTTTAACCAATTTATATTTTAGCAGAAGCGTCTAGAAAAGAAAAAAAAATGTATATAGAAAAGAACATGAAAAAAGAAGGCAACTAAAGTTGGATGTTGTATATTGAAAAAGGCAGAATACAATCACAAAATCAAGATTAGGATACTACAGAATTAGGACAATAAAGCTATGAGGACAACTTTTGATTTTGAGTACTATCTGGTTAAATAATCTCAAATCTCTCTCACATGATTCTTGTTTTATTCAGGTCACGAATGGACTGTGAGGGGGATTCACTTTGGGTCATGTTCAAACTGATAGTGAGACTGTGCAGGATGAGTTGCTAGAAACCTGAGGCCTTGTGAAGAATCCACTAGAGGAAGACCAGCCATCACAGACTATAAATTATCAAACATGCTGGTTAGTTCAAACCACAAAAATAAAAGGCATCATGTATCAAGAAAGCAAAGCTCTAGTTGGATTTAATTCCTACAGATAGAAAGGAGGGGACAGGTGACACCCCTAGGAAACTTAGTGACAGAATGACCCAACTTTGGGGGGACAATAGACTATTTTTCCTTTTTTCTTTGCAATAAATTTGATGGGTTATATTTCTGGGAGCTTTGGTATGCACTTAAATGCATCTGTGTTCATATGCTGCAGTCAATCTCTTCTCTTGCCAATATCTCTGCTAATATTTCTATTCTTAGACTTGGAGAACTGATAGGAGCATTACTCAAACCCTTGACTTTAGAGAGGAGCAAGGCAGACGAGACAACAAGAGGCAGGCATAAGGCTGCCTCTTCAAATATAACTACATAATGAAGATAGGCAAATGAAATTAAAAGTTCTTCCTCTTTGTGCTAATTCTGTTTTCCTCCCAGTGACTTATCTTCTGTCATTCCCACACTTCAATAGTCTGTTGAGGTTGTTTATGAAAATTATTAGAAGAAATGACAAAGGAGATAATTGCCACATATCAAACAGTATTTTCAGTTCACATCAGTGCATTTTTTCTCTGTATAAAACACTAGTTTCAATACAATAACTTGAACAATTATTCAGGTCACATACCAGGTTTTAAAAGAATCTGAGGTTTATTACAAAAATACATACAAACAAGATACTAATGATACTACTCTTATCACTGCCTGTCATACTAGATACAATCCAACAGCTCATCATAGAGCTGGGGGCTGTGCTACACAGCTCAGGTGAATCTTCTGCACAGACTCCTTTTTGTATGACCAAAAAAAACCCCCAAAAACCCTAACCTAAACAAAACAAAACCAAGCATCCTAAATACTGAACTAGAATCTAAGAATATGATTCTAAATGCATAGGTACTACTTAAAGAGATGGAAAATATTTTCAATCCTGATAAAACTGTTTTTCACTTAATTCTTAGAACTAGGTGAATTTTTTTTCTAGACTAATGTAGTAAATAAAATTCACTAATACAACAGGTAGATGGCATGCAAGGGTGTTCCAATGAATACAAAATTAGCAAATTAGTGTTCCAATAAATACAAGCAATGAATGCAAAATTAGCAAAACAATAAGCAGCTGAACTGAGGTTCATTTCATTGAAAATACCAAGCACTGAAACTACAGATAAAGACAACATCCATAAAAAACTCCCCTGTTCATATCACAGGCTACACAGCTGTAAAGAGGGGCTGCACCCTTTTCAAATTACCCCTTAAAAGTGTTTTATAAACTGTACTCATGAGTCAAAAGAGGTTTTATTAAAGAAAAAGTTGCTATATTGCAACTTACTGCAGTTTTGTGTGGTTTTAGTTCAGATACTCCTTCCTAAAGTCTCAAAGAAGTGCCAAGCGACAAAGCTGGCTGGAAGACTGAGGTACTTTATCAGTGATGGAAGAAGAGAGAAAAAAGCAACAGGATGCACCTTCACTGATTTGTGCTGCTGGTGGGGATCCCTGAGGTCCAATAAATTGGTTGACATGGGAACTACAAATACTCAATGCACTGCTCCACACCCAAATTAGTCTTTATTTCTGTTGCTATTTTATTGATAGACCCCATAAAAAAACCCCATAATGAGACAGATTTCATAAACCCTTGAAGGAGACAGTATAAATACTATTTTCTATGCTGCATAATTTTTAAAGGAGCATCACCGTGTTTTAGGAAGATGGTGAATGAAAGGAATCAGTCAGGCTAATTAGGGCACACAATAGAAATGGTAATTGAGGAACGTGACAGCAGTGAAAAAGAAGGGAAGTAATTTCCTGCAATGTATCAGTGCATACTCCTGGGATCAGGAAAGTCTGCAGGAAAAGAATGGAAGGAAAAGATCATTACATCTCCAAGCAGCCATCTCCAGCACCTCCAGTAATCACCTTTAAACAGGAGAAATGTAACCCTGAGAACACTGCAGGGCAATGCAGGAGTTACTCACTGAGTCCTCAAATCTGCTCACAGTAGCTATGAAAATTCTTTATTTTGAAGTATAATAGTAATGCTTTACTTTATTGTTTTTTTTTTACTTTTTAGTCATTGCTCCATGGTTGAAATTAGCTGGAAGCACTTTCGGGGGGAAGGGATAAGGCAGCAGTGTGATAAGTTTCTCAACACTGTAGTGAATGCAGCAACAAGAAATATCATTTATTTTACAGAATATCATTTTACAGAAAGAACCTGTGTTTGCTGGAATTTCTCTCTATCATTTCAGGAGGAATTAGTGTCCAACTTGAAAGGCCATGAAAGCCTCTCTTTTCACAGACTCATTCGTGCTCCTATGTACAACTAAAGACTATCAGGAGACACTGCAAACAGGCATTAGACCATACCAAATACTTCTTTCTGCAAGAGAAAAAAAACTGGTCTGAATAGATCAGATCCATCTTGTGGCTAATTCCTTTTGCACATTATCTATCTCCCTGTGTCTGTTGGTGAGAACAGTTACAGAATCATCATCTCCTGGTCTGAACATAACCAAATGCTAGAAAAATACCTCCCACTATTAGAAAGATTCAAAGATACATGTATCAAAGATATATGTATCAAAGATTCCAGATATATGTATAACACATACAGTGCTTTCTTACCAGATACATCTACAAAAATTACTGCTCTATGGAGACCAGTTTGTCAATCATATTATATCCTTATTATATATATCAAATGCTATCATATATGTGTTATTCTCCCTCTCTGTTCCTTCTATTGAGATCACAAACTATAGTTTCTGTCATCCCTCTCCCCATTTTTACTTCTTCCTCCCCTTAGTATGGGAACCCTTTCTGTTTTCAGCTCTGTATATATGGTAAGTAGTTAGTCACGGATTTCTCTTTTTCCTGCGCAAGAACAGCCCCATGGAATCTGCAGATGCACTTTTCTCTATCCATAACAAATTAATCTGCTAGCCTGGGTTAATTAATTCCTATGATAGCCATTATTCAATTTGCTATGCACATGGGGTTATTTTGGAAGCAATTTTTTTCTGAGGCTGTTTCTACTTTTGACAAAGACCAAAACCTCCAGCCTGATAGCTGTTGCAATGATGTTTTGCTGGCTGGCGTTATGTCAGACTGATTTTCTGCGTAAAAAAAAGTAATTTACCAGAGCAGTTCTCAAATAATTAATGTCACTTGGCTTCATGCCTCTGACAACACTCAAGGTGTGCACTGAAATCCTACAAAGCTCCCCCTGCCATGACTTACTACTTTATTACAAAACTGTGGAACAGCTTTCTAGAGAAGGCACATCTTGAAGGAATGGAATATCATTACAGGTGGTTATTAACAATAAAAATCTGAAGAAAGCTGCAGTCTCTATGTACAAGGTTATAGTTTCTTGCTATGGCCTTATTATACCATTGCAGTTTTTAATGAGTTAAGATCTAAAACTAAATTTTTTTGGGTTCACTGCTTTCACTACAGCAATTATTTTTATAATAGATCAGCTAAAGCTATGCAATTTTTTCTTCTCTGTGTACCTGTCTCTTTTACATTAATATAATTAGCAAGAAGCAATAGCAATGAGAATACAATCTAACCCACTTTAAAAATCCTTTAAATAACCCAGTATTTAAAAGGAGAGGCTTAAAATTATGCTTGCATTTTTAATTATGGTTACCAAGATTGCACATTCAGGTATATGTGAATGTGTGATTTATTTAAGGCCCTGCTTTATTTGCATGTACAAGTCACGAGTTTGGGCACACAGTTATTACAGAAATTACTGTAATCATGGGGAAAATTTAAATGCCCCAATTCAGACAGGTAATTGTAAAGTTGGGTAATTCATATACAAAAAATGCTGAAATGTTCCTATAAAATCAGGCATTTGGCCTTTGAAATAGAATCCTTTTGGATGCGTTTGCAGAAAAGCTCACAAGCCTGATTTTTAAACACACCAAACATGATTAGTGACTCCCAGACTATTTCAGTTGTGACTTGCCATTGAAAATAAAGTACTCATGCCTCTGTGAGACCCAAAAAACCATTTTCTTTTGTATCATCTCTGAATACCCACAAGCTCACAGGCAAATAATCTTGAGTATTAAAAATTATTTTCAACCCATCTTTGTGTCTTCTACATTACTGTACTAAATTTTATGTCATCTCATTCTACTCTATCATTGTTTTAAGGCATAGAGTAACACAATGTTGTACTTGTGAATAAAAATTCTGTGATCTATGTCAGCAACTAACACAGTATTCAAATACCAATTTTGCCATGGAACCAACACATAAAATTCTGTAATTAGTTCATTCAAGTTTTCCTTTTCCTTTCCCTCACATCCATGTAGAATCACTTGCAGTACTTAGCCCCAAATTATAGTAACTACAGAATTGTATTTACACAAGTACAGGTGACACCAACATTCTTGTTTTGGTGGGTTTTTTTAATTTCATAAGCAAACATTGCCAACTTTTCCCAACCCATCACCACAATAACATTTAGATTTATGTGACTTTCAATGTATAGGCAATGCCTTGGTAACCCAAGGGAAAGCTCTGACTACTGTCTCAAATGTTCATCTACTGGCCTTCTAAGACAGGAATAAATCCTTTGATGATGCAAACCCAACCCCATTTTAATAAAGAAAAAATCATGAAGGTGTCCTTTAGCTGAACAGGTTTCTAATTTGTGTTTCACCAAAGTAGTTATGTGGGATAAATCTTCAATCCTTGTGTCTAGGATATTTCACATGATTGATGACAAGAATCAGAGTCAAGTATTTCTACTGAACACACTGATACTTCACAGGAATCTCACAGATATGAACCATGACTTTAATATCAGTTCTCAAATAAACAGGTTGATATGAAAAATGCTCCCTCCAATAAGACTTCCAGTATAGATAGAGAAATTTGAGCCTAAGAACACAGGTAAATATTACTATAAAAACATAATAAATCTGCATAAAATCTGAATCTTTCCTAAAAGTGCTGAAGAAGTACCAGAGAGGCTTATTTCTAGTTTTCAACTACACTGGATGCACACTACAGTGTTAAGTACTTTCCAAATGAAGAAGATATCATTATCCCCATCCTAAAAAACCTTAAGCTTAGAGAGGTCAATGGGACTTATTCAAGATTTTCTAGCAGTTAATTATCCTGGCTACAGGTGCCAGGCCCTCACATGCCACAGGCCAGCTCTTCAAATGAGGAGCCAAACACCCCAAAACAGCACCTTTAGCTCATCCTACAACTGAATTTACTTTATTCTTTTTTTCCCAGTTTTCTTCACAGCCACAAACAGACAACCAGACAGATATTTGACACGAAATAGACCCCTTAACTACAGATTGTTTAGCTCAAAAATGATTTTTTAAAGTTATTAGCATCACCCTAATAGGACTGTGTGAATATGGTATCCTGCTATTCTTAGTATGTAAATTCACATGACAGATTTCATTCTGAAAGAAAAATGTTTGAAGTTTTAAATATGCATATGTGTTTTTGGTAACATTTCAGGGCAGTCACACACTTTTAAAAATACTGGCAAGAAATTTTATATATAATTTCATATATTTAACGGATAATCAGACATATCTGGGATAATCCCTCCACCAAAATACAAATAAAACCCAAAAGTGGGATTACACAGTCCAGAAAAATGACAACTACTGATGCTGCACTGCCATTCCTCAATCAGATTGTGAACTGAATTCTGGTAAAGTTTAGCTCCGTTTCAGCTTTTAAATACTCATTAAGAAGTGTGCAGGACAGTTTGCTTTGGAGTGGGTAAGTATCTGCTGTTCTAGCTGAGGTGTGGACACATGACAGGAAGCAAGAGAGCTCTGATCTATGGACTCTGGTTGTGTCCAGGTCTTACAGCAGTTAACATTACATCTATTTCACACCTGGGGGTGGCAGATTGCTTGTATGTGGTCAATTGTCACCTTTTTCCTTCACTTACGTTCACGTTTCTCATACTGTGAGCAAAATGACTGCGAGACAAAGGTCAGGGGCTACAATTCTGACAGTAAATGAGACACTGCTGCCTTCGTTCAGTATTTGGAACTGCAGGATTCAGGGAGCTGTATTCATCTAAAGAGTAACAATGGACTCTACCATTTAGCATCTTTTTAATTTTACAAACTAATTTTTAACAGAAAACTCAAGAGAGGCAAAGAGCCACTCTGTTAAACTAAACCATGATAATGTAACTACACTTAACATGTACATTTTCAATTACTATAAAAAGCTGTATATCCACAGATGTTTAGTTTTAGAAAAAAAAGATAAATGGTATATAGATATAAAATTATATTTGTCACCCTTTTGGCATAGCATTTAGAGAGTATTTTAACTATAACTTAGATACTTAGATATTTTAATCGGACTGTATGGTCATTGGTAGCTATCACTGTGATTATCTATTCTCTTTTCCTGCATAAGAGATTTTTTTTTTTTGCCTAGAATCTTCCAGATCTATTTCAAATACAGTGACATCATGGATCACTTGATTTATTTGCTTCCTTACTGGTTGCAGTCTAAAAATTTGAAATTTTTCTTGTCTACCACCATGATCTTACTCTCCTCCCAAGCTGCTTTTCCTGGCCTTTCCTTCTGTATTATTATTCCAGAATCTGCCTTTTTCGATTTATTAATTCTGTTTTTATGAGTATTGGGACATAATATCACACATATATTCTGTATTGATTTTTTTTAACGAATTCACAAAATTACATTAATTTTATTTGGAAATGAAAAATATTTCTAGAGACTCAGCCATATGAGGAGCAGCTGAGGGAGCTGGGGGTGTTCAGCCCAGAGAAAAGGAGGCTCAGGGGAGACCTTTTCACTCTATACAACCACCTGAGAGAAGATTGTAGCAAGATAGGGATCAGTCTCCCAGGTAAAAAGTGACAGGAAGATGAATTTGATAACTCGGAGAAACCAAAAAACCAAAAAGGAGACCTTTCCATTAGATGATGCTTAATGCCATTTATGTGGTGCAAGAACTTTTGTTATGAAATGTAACATTGCTTAAAACAGAAAGATTATCTTATATTACTAAGGATAGAAAATAGCAATCTTTTTGATTTGTAATTCTTACAATGATAAATGTTTTAGGGTTCAACAGAAGCAGAAGCTTCAGTTGAAAATGGAAATCAATATTAAATTAATACATCTCATCTCAGTTACAAATTTGCATGTATACATTTCAAATCTATCACAGCTGATAAAGAGGAGCCTGGCTGGCAGTCCAATTAAGAAAGGCACAGGACTGGAGGTACAGGTAATTTCATTTAGAGATAGCATTGGTCTGGGAAAACATATACATCATCTCTGGTACTATGCTTGATATCGGCTCAGGCTACAAACCTATAATATTTCTAATAAGTAGGAATTAATTACACCTTCTCTCCATCCTCATCCCCCTTTCCTCCATCATGTATTATAAATACTGTACTTGCACAACGGATCCTAATCAGTCTCTTTCATATAGAATGGCTACGCATTCAAGGCATACAAACATCACACAAAGAGGCCCATCAGGTACATTCCCTGCCACTTTTGATAGTATTTGGAAGAAAACAATGACCTAAGAACCTTTTGTTTTTTTACAGAAGGACTCAAGACAGCAATCAAAAACATAAGAACAAAAAAAAAGTTAATACAAAGAGAATGTCTGTGAGTTACTGTGTTATAATATTGCTGAAATATAAATTTGGAAGCAACCTCTGTTCAGTGATGCATGAAGTGTTAGCCTTTATAATGCTTCTAGTATCTCCTTCATTATCCCAATTAAGCCTTTAAAATTTCATCCCTAATATTACAACTGCTCTTTGTAGACTGCTTTCTACTGCAAAACTGAAGAACACACAATCTTAACAAAGTTTATGGAATAACGAGATTTTAAGCAACTATGAGACTCCTAATCTTAATTGGCAAGAGGTGTGGGAAGATGGAAAATCTCCTTTCCCTATAATCTAATCAAACCCAGAAATATCAGCTTCCAGATTGCAACGTCAGCCTTTCCCCTGAAGGGCTGAGCAGGAGGTTAGGAAAAAATTAATTGTAAACATTAATGTAAATACCAAAAGTTCACACTGGTCATGCTAAGTAAGCCACCTCAGCAACATTTGTGCTTTCTCTTGTACTCTCTCACTTATATTGCTGTTACTGCTTTCACCACCCTACCCCAGCAGGCTGAAGCAGGAGCTGTATTTTCTCAAGGGGTTAGTTGAAAATGGAAATGTTTCCATGGGAAGCCCTCAAGAACTGAAAAAACCAGAACCACTATAAACTCACCTGGTCAAAGTCAAAGCCAGGAGGAACTTTAATTATTATAGTTCCTTTAATTAGAATAATTCCATTCTTAATTCAGAAAGAAAATATTTCTGCAAGAGCTTTTAGAAGATATTCTCTAATAGAAGGCAGAGCAAAGAACTGCTGTGGTGGTTGTGACCAACTGGAGTTTAGGACTGTGCTGACACTGTATTACAGTTGCAACAACCCTCCTACCCTTGATGCTAATGCTCATCAGGTGCATTGACACTCAGGACATTGGGGGAAGACACAGATTGTCCCTGAATCCTAATGAGCAGCAGTCACAGCTCACCTCCAACAAGATGGACGAGAGCTCATCTGAATTTCTAAGCGCTCACTTTGATGCAGAATTGTGCGAGAGCCACGAAGATGAGAGCACACTTCAGTACAACGTGACTTATCAGCTGATACACCTGAGAGAGCTGAAAGACACAAACCAGTGCCTTCCCGTCCTCTCTAGGAGCTGCCAGGGAGCCCACGGGGCTGGGGAGACACCACACCACACCAAAACTGAGACAAATGCGAGGAATGCTCAAGATTCTTGGGTTATCCCCTCTTGTAGCCAGTGACAAAGTGCTAGAATTAAAGAAGTAACTTGACTTTTCAAAAACAGATAAAAAGAAGGAACCCTCTTCACACCACAAACAGCAGTAATCCCTTTATGGCTCCTTGAGTCTGCATATGCAAGTTTGCCTAGATTTCTAAAAACAGCCAGAAACCTTAAAAAAAATGAAGAGATACTTTTTTGTGTTAATCTCCACACAGATAAGGTAAGATTCTAAAATCCCCAAGACAATCCCCCAGGCAGGGTTTTCTGTTTGCCTACAAAAATATTTCAGTGACTACTAACAGCGTCTATGATGTGTCTCATCTTTTCTCTAAAACATACAGAAGCAAAGGTGAGGTGTTTCATACACAGAGGAGTTAAGAAAGCAGCTGGAATTACTGCAATTTATGCATAACCAGCCAGACAAGCTGTTGCAACTGATGGTTATGTATTTTAGCACAGCCTGCTGTTGGCACATTGTTCACATAAAAAATATGATGCCCACACCATCAAAGCAATGATGAAGAGCTAATGATCAGTTTCAAAGCAGTGGGCTGCTGCTTCCTAATTATTATTTGGACTCATTTTTGATAAGTTAGGGCTGGGTTTTGTTTTATTAAGTATTATATTTTATGCAATATATCCTTTATTACATAATATCAAGCTGAAGGGAGGGATTTCAGCTAAAGTGCCAAACTGCCGTTCTACTGGGCAAGCCTGGTATGCACTAACTGGAAACAAGGAATGAGATTGATATTTCTAGAATACCACAGTCTTCCTAGTGGCAGGGCAAAGCTGGCAAGGATACCCTCAGGGTCAATGTTAGTAGTGCCGTGGCCAGGATTTAAAATGCTATAACAAATTGAACGTTATTGCATCAGATGCAATGTGCCATGGCTTCTGTCTTACTTTCACTCATCCCAGTGCACTGAAGTAATTCAAGGGACACGGAGTTACTTTTTTCTCTACTTCTTTGCCACATTAAGTGCAAGCAAAGCACACAGATAGAACTGACCTGAACAAATGACTGGCGATTTCTCTTGGGCTTCAAAGGCAAAAAGGTGTTACAGGAAAAATGGAGCCTTTTACTGACTGTAGGCTTTACTCAGAATAGAAAGAAATAGAATTTGTTAGTACTTCTAACTGAAGAATAACACCTGGCAACTGCCAGCATTTCCTTTGTATGAGACAATTTATAGGAACACTTATATGTACATTAAAATGCCCAGCTGTCAAATCGAAGAGGAGGTCTATTCAGAGGGTGATGCACTATCTATCAAATGAGAAGTATAAAAATAATGAATATATAATAACATATTGACCCTAACCCTTAGCAAACCCTAGCCCTTAATTCTGCAACCAGTTTGAAACCTGCTAACATTGACTAAAAATTGTTTTCACTGATCTAGTAAATTATTGCTAATTTACTGTGAACTTTGAAAAGGTGCATCCTGTGGCTTCAGCATTCATGGTCAGGAAGGAGGGTCCAGTTGATGGAGCTCTGCACCAAAGGACAGTGGACACAGCAGAAAGAGAGATGATTCGGTGTTGTCAGTACAGTCAGGGGCCTGGACACTTCATGTAAGCATTGCACAGAATATTAACTGGGCACTACTAAGAAAACAGCCAACTAAAATTTAATCTGGTAAATTGGCAACAAGCCTGATTTAGATTTCTTCACTGTATACCAGTATTTTAATTTTATTTTTATTACATAACCTCGTGGGTTTTGGGGGTTTATAACTCATATTTTTAAGCACTACAGTCCTGTTC
This sequence comes from Corvus kubaryi, assembly GCF_017639235.1. Lineage (NCBI taxonomy): Eukaryota > Metazoa > Chordata > Aves > Passeriformes > Corvidae > Corvus > Corvus kubaryi. The sequence goes on from NW_024581130.1 coordinate 7,992,891, forward strand.
TGTGATAATTAGATACCCAGTGATATCACAGAATTCCCTGTGACTGAAGTCAGTGCAGGAGCATTGGTGGCTCGCTGAGTGCTCTGTGTTGTTGAGAAAAGGATCTTCTGAGACCTGCTCACAAACGAAGCAGAACTAATCAATCTCTCTTGGACAAGCTGATTACCTGGAAATCAATCAGTCAGAGAGCTTGTTCTGTTGGCCTTCAGGATATGAGCAAATACTAAATGTAACTTCCAGCAAAAGCAGCACAGAAAGGACATCTATGAGGCATTACATCTGTAATGCAGCTACAGAGAGCACTGAAGCACAGAAGTTCTTGTTACTGTCCCAATATACTCTGCTGTGACATGGAAAGCACAGATATTCCTATTCCATCAGTCAATGTCTTACAGCAACTAATTTTCCACCAGTGATCAGGAAGCTCAGAGCACTCTTTCATCAATACCCAGGGAACTGAACTAGGTCCTGGTGCAGAACACTTTACCCTCCTGCTAATGCAGTTTGTGTTTCAGATTCTGTTTGTGACAAGCTTTGAATTCTGTTTGGGTATAACATGGCATTACAGCTGCTGGGTGTTTCACTCTGTTACTGCCAGGTCCAGAGATAGCACAACCTGGGAAAGGAAAACAAGTGCCTGCAGCAACTGATTGACAGGCCTGAAACACCTGGGAGAAGACCATCACACAAGAAATAATGGCTTAGAGAAAAACAAATTAGGAGCCGATTTATATTCCAGGAGACATTTTATTGCCTGCCACTCTCCATCCCACTGAAATATTGTGATGGATTAGGGTGACAGAAGAGAATTGCTAGGTGCTGGTAATGACAATTTGAACAACGAGGTGAAGGAAACACACCATGCTCTGCCTCTCTCCAGAACACGGTGAGCTTATTGTGGAGGGAATACAACCCATTAGTCACTGGAGGCACCTCAAGGTACCTTGTTTCTCTGTATAATCTGTGGGCACACTGTGGGCATCCCTAACCCCCAATTCTGGTGAAGTTTAAGGGCTGTATTCTACGGTCAAAAACTAAGAGGGAATTGAAGACTGAAGGCATTCCAAACAGCATCAGGAAATAACCGTACTAAGATCTTTCATTTGACACCAACCCCCCAAAATTAATGAAAATATCTAGAGCCATGTGAGCAGAGCTTTTGTGCCAAAGGAAAGTGGTACCTGAAAAGGGATGGGAAGACTGGGCTAGGCAGGCAGTGTAGGTATAAATTCAGCCATGGCTTTCCTATAGTACCAGTGGCCATGATTCAACGTGGCCTCAGGTAGTGTGTTACCATGACAACTTGTCCAAAAAATCCAAAGGTGGAGAGGGGAAAGAGAAAAGAAAAGAGAACCTTTTTTTTTACAGACCACTGTCACAAAGGGAGATGATTAGAAGTGAGTCAGAATTCCCAAAGCAATGGAGCTGTTAATGGTAGTCCTGAGACCGCTCAGATCTATCACAAGAGGTCCTAGGACTGTCAGAAAAAAGGAAATCTTTCATCAGACTGGGAGATTTCCAGGGGTTTCAGGGTGCTTCCATAAAAAGTCTGCATCCCCTCCATCAGCCTGGCTTGCTCCACACTGAGTCTCTGACACCTGCTGGCTTGTCACTAGAGGGGACAGAGGTTTTCTGTGCCCATGCTGCTCAGCGTGCACTATGAGATGTAGCTTCAAGCACAGGTGTTCTGAAGTGAGGTTCAAAATGTCACCCTTGAAAGAAATCCTCAAAAGCAGAGGACTTGAAAAGGAAGATGTGCTTTTCAGGTAAAACTGTGGCAGTTACTGATACACAGCAGCTGGAAAAATAAAGGGCATGATGTCTTACCCTCATCTCAGGGGCCCAACCCTGGCACAGTCCAAGCACTGAGCTTGTTTCAGTTCATCCTGCCAAAATTAGAGTGTGAAGAAGAACAGGAAAAGAAATTCAGGGAGAAATCCAACAGCCTTTGGGCAACTCTTCAGGAACCAGCTTTGTGCTAGGGAAGTCCCTGTTATGTTTCCAGGGTTAGCCCAAAAATTGTGTTTTATTCTCTATAGTCACCTGAATTGGGTCAAGCTACCAGTTTGCCTTATAAAGCTCAGCAAAATCAGAAGCCTTTTGGAGGGGATTCCAATATTGGATTTGAAATCAAGAAAATGCCCCAAATACCTGGACAGTGGGGAAACATGTCTCTCACCCATTTAAATCACAGTTCTACATATAGTACTTTACATGTTCACCAGTCACCATTAATAGAATTTTCATTAGGCGATATCATTTATGTAAAAGATCCAAAAACATATTAACTGAGTTGCAGGTGTGCTGTGAGGTGAGAGAGCAATTATCAAGATCATTACTATAGTACATTAGTGTCTAATGGTGTGTGATAAGGATTGTAAAGTGCCCACTGTGTACTTAGCTATCTTTCAGGTGACATTCAGAGACAAAAAAAATTATCTGTATTGTATGTACATGCTGAATGACTGAGAAAATAGAGAGCAGTATCAAGTGCTTACAGATGTAGAGCAGAAAACCAACACATAAACAGAAAAAAATTAAATGCTCTTTCATTTTTCTGAACAGCAGTGTCAACTTTAGACAAAATGACCCATAAGAAGGTGCTGAGACGGTGTCTTCAGTAAAGCAATATCTGTTTCCTAGGGTCTCTTAAGAAAAAAAGGAGTATGTGTGTCCATATGTGCACATGTAGAAAGGACTAGCAATTTCATATGCAATTTTTAAACAAAATACGTTTCTCCCACCACAATTGACTTTTTGAGCAAAAGATGTTTGACTGAATCAATTTAAACAGCAACATGGAATTTGGCAGCAATCCATTTCTGTTGAGATTAAGCCAGCTGCTACCGAATCCATTGATTCTTTTAGCTATTGATTTGTTAATTTAATAAAAACCGAAGTTTTAGAATGTGAACAAATTCACAGTGCTGAGGAGACAGGATTTTGACAAGCTCTGCTGCCAGACTAAGCTGGTAACACTCTCAAATGAGAAAATCACACATGACATAAAATATTAAAGATTTCCAATGTGGCAGATTGCTTAAAATACACCTCTAAATAGAAACATACCCTGTTAGAAAAAAGGTCTCATACTTAAAAACATATAACCTTAAAACAGAAGATCTGCTCCCTTTGTCATCTATCTATTAATACTAATGATAAAAGCCATTTTACTGCACTTAATTTACTATTTACTTTGAAGAGTCAAATTATCTTCAGGAGAAAAGAACAGATTCTATTCTTATTACAAGGAATATTGCAACAGCTTCTAACCAAGGATCAGGTTCTCCCTGAGACAGCTCCATGCACGCCAGTCCTTCGCTGTGCAGCTCGCAGCTTTTATTCTCAGTCAAGAGCATTTCCAAACAGGCTGAGAACCCACAGCCTAAATATGTCATGCTCTGAGTAGATACACAATCTGTATCCCTGGCACCAGGATCTGCTGTCTTGTTCCCTCCTTGAGGCATTACTGCCATAAGGATGCCCTCGTTTCCTCATTAATTCAATTCCCATAAATGAACGCTGGCGACTCAGAGGGCCGCAGCTATGGCCGTGTAATAGGACTGCCAAAGTGACAGAGTGACCTCTCCTGCCCATGGAGTTTAGAGCAGATCAGCAATTTACCACCAAAATAGATTTTTCCCTGGAAAAATGCTAGTTGCAGAAAATGGATGGTTTGGGGGAAAACAAAAAAAAAAAAAAAAAAAAAAAAAGACGAAGTTGTAACAAATTTGTAACAACGTTTTCCTGCCAGCTGTCCTGAAGAACTTGCTGGGGATCAACAACTTCAGCTCCAAATGCTGCCAGGACAGAGATGCCTTACAACAGCTTTAAGCAGCTCAGAATTGAAATTCTCTGTGGACTGCAACAGATTGAGGTCCCCTAATACCAGCATAAAACTGAAATAAGCAAAGTATATGAGAAATTGTAAATATAACTCTTGAGGAAAATAAGTCTCCCACTTGCAGTTTTTATTTCCTTAACAAAATTTAGCTACATCATCAGTGACTGCTCAATTTAGCCTTCTGTGACACTCATAGATGGCCACTGTCAGCTACAGCTACAGTTAAGAACAAGAGTACAGCAGCATTAGTAAACCTTGACAAAACGGAATAAGAAGTGGAAGAACATCCAGCAGTCCATGATGGACTCAAGCTTTATCATGGCTTTCTGAGGAAAAGGTGAAAAGAAGCCTTGACAAGGCCAGGTTTTGGCTGTTCAAACTCTTCTACAAAAATCTGTAGTTGCCACAGCTGAAAAGCACATTCCAAACACAGCATTCTACCCATACAAGCAGTTTCCATGGTTTTTAATTACTGATGAAGGTTCCTAAGCACTAAATAGGAAACTCAAGTTTCTGTTTAAATGGTTGCAGTCTTTTCTGAACTTTCTTCCACTGCAACAAAGAGGAGATGCACAAAGATTTGTAGGAGGAAATTAGCAAGGATGTACATTTTCTCCTCCAAAAATTAAACTAGAAAGTGTGAAAATAGGGGGAACAACCCCTAGACAACTTCCACCCACAAAAGTTGTTTGCTTTCCTCATGGCCTAACTATTGCTTTAGGACTTGGATCATTCTTATTCTATCTAATGTTTATACTCCTCATATAATATATCTCTGTAGTATTGTTATAAGATGTATAAGATATAGAGGAAAGATGAACATCTTCCCATTCTACAACATGCTAATTGTGCCAGAATTCAAAGAGCACTCTCCTGGGTGCCCAAGTGAACAGTTTGAAATAAAACATTCATGTGCCATGCCAGCAGCTGAGAACACTATTTAATGAAAAGAAAGAGCAACAAAGAATTAATACATCACTGTTGAGACAGGAGCACCTTGATAATGGAACTTTGCACATTTTCCATTCCATACAGGTTTGCTCTATTACTGCAAACATGAACATGGGTAAAGAGCACAACGGACAGGTCAAATTCAAGGAAAACTTCATGTTTGTAGAGGGACACGATGTGAAATTATGGAAAATGCCAAAGCCCACAAAATCTGAGTAAGTATTAATGTGAGTCTTGAGAAGTTTGTATACGTACAAATATTCACTGGCCATGAAGTTTCAGTCTCAACAGAAGTAACCCAAGGTCAAAGCTAAGGATGGTGTGCAGCCTGTGCAATAAAAATGTAAATATCCTTCATTCTATGGAGCCACAAATGTGTTTAGCTACGCTGTGCAACTGGTCATCAGCACAGCAAGGAAGAGAGGGATGAGTCTGTTCTTCACAGACAGGCAGTGCAGACACTGATTACCAAAACTATAGAAAATCAGCTCTTGCTGTTATAGTTTTTCCTGTAGATGTGCACACACCACATCCACAGACAGATAAATCTGCATGGATCAAAGAAAACAAGGACAAATAAAACTAAAAGTAGACAGCTTATTCGTAGGCATCAGTAGTGAATAGATGATTGACAAAACACTTGAAATTATTTTGAACTAATTAAAAAAAATTTTAAAAAGCTATCTACTACTTTTCTATCTTATTTGTTATTTTGTACTGGGACAGCAACAGGTTGGTAATGTGACATAATCAAAGCAGCTTTCCACAGGACTTAAAGTCAATTTCCCTTCCTAGGCCTGATTGAAGTCCTGTCCTTTTCAGTGAAAATCTACCTTAACATGAAGATGGCTAAAACTGATAGTCATGCCAAATCCTAAATAATCCCAAACAAAAAGGTTTATATTTCAAGCTCTGCACTGCAGGAGCTGTTCTTTCAGGGTATCTTTAAAGGAACTTGAATGACATCACCTTGCTGCAGGACTGAGCCTTTTGCACATCTGCCTCAGCAGCTCCAACCATGAACAACCCTGAAACATTCAGTAAATTCAACTGATATGATTAAATCAGACAGAGGTAGGGTTTTATCTAGCTGCCTTCAAACTTGATGAATCCCAGAGCCATCAACAAGAAAATAAACAGTGTGATTGTGAAATGAAGTAGTAGATGCTGTACACTTTACATGTACTTCTATGGCTCTTAGAACACTAAACCTACTTAGGATAGGTTATTAATACGAGAATATTCCAGTATTCCCCCCACTCTTTCAAAAAATCCATTGGTCACAGCTACCTTTTGTGTCTGAAGGAGATATAACACTATCTTACCTTCTAAAGAATGGTGACTAAAATCGTGTTACATCTTTTGGTATTTCATCCCAATAATAAAACTGAGTTCTGGTGTCATCCTAGATGATTAGGCCAGGATGATTCCTGTACCTGATTCTTCAGCACACAACAAAAAAAGTCTAGGAACTAAACCTGAAGCATAACAAAGAATTAAAACTTCAGATATTTGAATTTAATATGCAGTTTGCAGTAGAAGTGGTCAACAGATTTTCTTCCAATAGAAATTGGTAATTTCAATATTCAATATATTTTCAGAATCAATCTGGCTAGTTCTGTAGTAATAGTTAATGCAATTACAATAATAGGTTTTAAATGGGTTTATATTTCAAGTATGATTGTGCTGAATTGAATTATTCCCTACTTATCACACAAATATTGGATGAACATTCCTCATTTTCAATCCACACTTTTAAATTGATTTTCCTCCACTTCAGCGTGATTAAATTTCTAAACTAAAGCTGGCAGATACTTCACACTCTCAAGTGCTGTCACAAGTAGTAAATCTTCTCTAGAATGTAAAAATAACTGCAGTAAGTCCAACCTCTCTATACTAATATGCCAATGCCACACAGCTGAGAAAGTCTACAGAAAATTATCTGTTCTCAAGACCAGAATTTCACTTACACAGAACAATGCACTGTATTTTTTTAGGCTTTACACTTAGAGGTATTTAATTGTTGATGAAATGTTGTTAAGCATGTTTAAGGTGCTATGGAAAAGAAGAGTAAAAGAGGGTACAAACCAAAACAAGACGGGTCGGATAATGCGATTTTCTCCTCAAACAATATGCAATGATCAGTTTTAGTTTTTGATTCAAGCACAATTGGATGACTGGGGCTCAGAAATTAAGTAACAGTCTGGTGGACCCTTAGCAGTACCAACTGGCAAGCAGCAGCAAGAAAAAAAGAATTAACTTTTGATAAAGATGACCAAGGCCTTTGGATCTGTACCCAGAGGTTTGCCTTATGGCTTTCTTCATGGTTTGAAGGAGGGACAGCATCAGAAAAAGGAGAAGGCCACAGCCAACAAGAAACAAAACTCCACTACCTTACAGAACCTGTAGAGGACAATTGTCTGCATTCTTTGACAACCAAATATTGTTGGAGAATCAGACCTTGCAGGAAAATAGACAGAATCATGTCTGGATCCATTTTTAAATGCTCTGCATAAGCAATTGTAGTAATAATTCTTAGTAACAAATCTGAAATAAACAATGCATGTTTCCTATAATAAAATATACCTGTATTAGATACTTAGAAAGGTCTGTAAATTATATCTTGTTTTACCATGCCCTGCCATCTTCACAATGAGAATTAAAAATCCCCAAATCGTAAGTCAATGTATCTTATTATTATATGCCAGAAACCAAAGCAGGAATCATTCCTAATTCTGTTTCTGTGTAGTTCATTATCTTCACCTTTTCACAGTCAGCTGCTAGATGTATGTTCATTCTGCTCTTACAGAAGAGAGTGGCTGCTCTGCTGGACTTTGAAAAGGAGCAAATGTGCTCCAGACCTCAAAGATTATTGGTTACCAGGACAGAGAAGAGGGAGAACTAAAGCTAAGACACCACAATCCCAGGGCTGAATACTGTTAAAACTTTTATTAGTTCCAAATCCTCCAGAAGCTCATTATCTGAAATAACATTTGATATTTCAAGAGTCACAGGGAGCATAAGAGCCTCTCTTACTTTCTGTCCTTTTACATTTTCATGAAGAGTCTAAGCATATTCAGTTTTAATAATACATTTAAAATTTTGTTGTTTGTTTGCCGAAGATATTTTAATTCAGTATTGCCTGTCAATAAGTAGAAAAAAAAAAATTCTTGACTCACAGAACCCCCAAATTATTCAAGTTGAAAGGAATCTGTCAATCATCAACCAAGCTGGTCAGATACAATTTGCCCTTGATAATTTCACGATGGTTGTACCAAGTAACTTCTTGTTCTCACGTGCCTGGGTGTGGTTTCCCGGGGACTTCTCCACAGTATTCATACTGATTGGCCTGGATACTGTTGTCTCTCTTGAAGAGGGGTGTGACATTTCCTCCCTTCCAGTCACCTGTAACCTCCACGGAGCACTGTGACCTTTAAAGTGTCAGCAGCTTCACCAGGACCTTGCCCAGCTCCTCTGAGTGTGTCCAGTCTGGTCTCATGGGCCAGTCTCTAGTGAGTTTAAGTGTTCCCTAGCCCCATTTTTCAATACTTTGGATGATGTTTTCATTCCCACTGAGGCTCAGGGACTTGGGAGGCTAAAGAGTAGATGGTGACAGTTAAGACCAGTAGAAAAAAAACCCCTGGCATTGCTCTCTTCCATCTTTATGCACTAATGGTATTTTCAACTTCCTATCCCATTTGACTTCCAGAAGTCCCTCTGACTTACACGGACACTCCCCAGGCAGCTTAAATGCTTTACCACTGTTACATTTCCCCACCCCAAATGTCTCATTCACTCTGAATGGCAAAAAAGCAATTCCCTTCTATCCTATAAAGTGACACATGCATACATTTGTTACCTAACCAAACACTGCAAGACACAGACTAACGTTAGGAATCAGCTTGTTTGTTTCCTTGAAAACCTGTGTTTTTCAAGCCAGTCTGGACTATAAATATTTTGGTCACATCCTACCATCTGCACTGGCACCACCAGCAGCTCACAACCTCTCCTCAGCTGTTTGCATGCTCAGAACCCTCTTGACACATGGCTTTCCTAAGTACTTTGAAGTATGTCACACATGCAAAGTTTGAGATTCTCTGAGCTAAGTTTTAATAATTTGCTTCACTACAAGCAAAAGAGAGGCCAGAGAAACCCCCATAATCCAATCTGTTAATTTTCTACTCTGTGCTTTCAGTGGAGAATGTATGATTTTCTACGGCTGAGTTTCCTTCTAAGCCTAATCTTACAGAAAATCATCAACATCCATCTGTTTATGCCCCACATTTAAGTGACTTCTCTGTTCACTGAACGTGAGCCATCTTCTGTGGGATGCAAAGCAGAACATTTTTTATTACCCAATTTTTTAAATGCCCACGGAGTTTCATGCTCATTCAAGAGACTGCAACAACTTCATTCTTCACTTGAATTATTTGTGGCCATATTTTGTGAGAGCAATAGTTGTCACTTCAATTCTGCTCCTCTAAATGATATATATATATACACACACACATATATATAGTCTTCTGTTATCAACTTCCTGAAGTAACTGAAGCACTCAATACGCTTCAGATTCATGTAGATGGATTTGTGATTTTAATTTTTTTAAAATGACTTATTTAGATTTAATTTCAGTGGTTTCACTTTTTCTAGCAAATCGTGCACTTAATTCCTATAAATTTCCAGTCATATTATTACCACTGGTAAAACAGAGATAACAGCTGATTCACTGTCCTGAAAATACACAGAGATTATGCCCTGCATTTTATTTAAATTGCAAACCAAACTCACGACTAAAATTTATGTAATTACCTCTTAGAATCAGAAAAAAGGAAACATGGGAAGCAATAATGTTAGCAATGAAAACTTCAGAAAACCTATAAATACTTTAACCCACATTTTTCAAAACAAATTGCAATTTTCTGTCTAAATTGTTAACCTCTGTATCAAACATTCTGTTTTATATTCTGATATATGCAAAATGTTCTAATAAAATATCAAAGTTAACAACACATAAAAAACTTTGACTCAGAGAATAAAATATGTATAAAATACAACTATATACAAGATATACTCATTTAAAATCATTTAAAGTATTAAAAAAAAATTATAAGTCATTTTTTCTGCTACTATCCTGTAATGAGATTTCACAGATTTAACAAGGATCCATTAAAAAAAAAACCAAATCAGTATTTTTATTGTTCTGTTAAATGAATGTTTTGCAGCTGTCCTAGGATAACTGGACAATAATTTGTTCTGATTTGTAAAGGAAAGCAATTCCAATCTCTTCTCTGCAACAGGAAACCAACATTTGATCAGGTTGGTGGGCACTGTGCACCCTCAGCTCTCTGGTTTGAAGCTAAAAGGAAGCTCACACTGGGAGCTTGGAGTGCAAGGAAATGGTTCTAATCCTGATCAGATCCCTTCTGGTCCCACACATTCCCAAAATTGCCAAGTGCCTCGAGCTGGTCTTGGTAAAAACAGACAGCCAGAGTCATTTTGCTTTGGAAAAGAATGATCAACTTCCTCCATGGGAATCTATTTTAATCAACTACCATAAGACCTGAAGCTAAGATCATTCTTTTCCTTTGCAGGAACCACTGAAGCCTTTGCCCACGTGACAAGTGCAAGAAGAGTATTTCACCTACAGGGATAGTGAATAAACTCCTTCCTTTCCCACTGATTCCTAGTGAGTCTGAATTTCATTGTAAACCAGTTTCAAAGCATGACAGCAGTGGAAAACACAGTAACAAACAACATTTAAACATGAAACGATGTTCTGAGGAGCAATGAAAGCATTACTTTTATTTTTGCTTCCCAATAAAGGGTGGGGAGTTGATCCTTGCTGCACTGAGAGTTTCAACAAAAACAAAACAAAAAAGCCTGTTCTTTTCTCCTGGAGAGGATGCCACTCTAAACCACAGCCAAATTGGAAATCTCAGGAGCTGTCTGTAGCTTTCCTGCCACATTTCTCCTTTATTTATGCCACCTGCTGCTGTCCTGTTATAGCACGGGCACAGCAGGAAACACGAATGAAAGGAAGAGGCACAAACACATGCCCAGCTGGATTGTGCTTTCCCAGAGGAGCAGCAGGAAGTAAAAATGATAGGGATTACATTGCCACTTGCCCTGAGGCAAAATGTTAATCATCGAGGAAACAGCCTTATGCTTTCCTCTCCCAAGAGGCAGGAAAAGGGATCTTTGATGTGGGGAAATTGAGCTTTTTCTGCCCCTAAAGGTGGCTCAGTAGCTTATAAACACATATTACTGCATGGGGTAGTTACAATAGCAACGTGTAATATAAGGACTAGATATTTGTCTCAGAAATGAGGTGCTCCTGCCTTCCAAGGTGGCACCCAAGCTAATCCATAAGTGAGGGTTTTATTCCAGGACAGCTTTTTTACTATAGCAAGTTCTTTTTTTGCCTTGATATTGCAAGATTTTCACATCAGATAAGTGCTTAGAAAATAAATACTATGGTCTGTTGTCTGTAATTTTTAATCCAGAAACATATTTCAATGGATCATAAGAATTAAATTAACTTTTAGATGACTAAAGTTGACAAGCTTAAGTCTAGACACTGAGAAAACAGAGTTTAGGCAGTCTTGATAACTTTCACTATAGCATTTTTTCAGTTGTCATTCAACTTCCCACAAATGGCACCGAGCTAGTGACTGTGAATTTTGAAGGAGGTACAAATAAGTACTGTGTGTTCTTCTTTTGGTGATAAAACCAGAAAACATGCAGCAGCAAAGGCATGTTCCTGAATACCATCCCAAATCAAACAAAAATCATCTCCCTATTTCATGACAGTAAATCTTTGCCAAATATTCATCTTGAAATCCTAGAACATAAGAAAATGAATCGGATATGACAAAGGAATTTCCTCACCATGAGGGATTTAGAATGACTGTAGAACACATTATGCTTCAGTGTCCCAAATATATCTTTGCTGTCTCCAGCAAATCTGTTGACAGGAAATATTTTAGCACCTTTGCTACCACTTTCTGTACTCAACAAGAACTTCTGAAATTACAGACATTAGAGAAGCCCTTAGGATCAATGCAGTTGATAGGATTTTTCATTTCCTCTGCACGCCTTTGGGTTGTGGAATCTTCTTTCCTTGGATTTAAATTATACTCCCAGTTTAAGAACATGTGTATGTACCTCCCTATCAGTATTAAATGGAATTATGAATATTTATTGCTGAGAGAAAAGTTCCTTGACTATATTAAAACCGGTGAGAAAAGCTACTGACTTGTGTCCAGCTGTTAAAGATGATTAAAGTACAAAAGGTTCATTTCCCCGACCAAGGAATCACAAGGAATCTAAAATAACTCCACCTCCAAAACTACAGCAAGATTCAAACTTACCGGGAAAAAAGAAAGAACCCCCCAACCCCAAAATACCTTTCTTTCATTTGTATTTATATTTGTTTTTCAATCTGTTCGTTTGTTTTCCAAAGAAAGCAATAAGAACTGTTCATTAAATAGAATCCAGGCTTGCCGAGACTAAGTCTTTGACACCTGAGGGTGCTACAGGAGTTTGAATTCTGTTCTCAGAGAATGAGGAAGCACAAGCTGGAGAGATGGCAGCAGCCCACATACAGAAGTGAGACAATGTTAGTAATTTTTCACATGTCTTCCAGTAATGCTAATGACTTTAGTCCTTAAAAAGGATTAGAGAAACGAAGCAAGTTATGGGCAAAATATCTGCTCTGCTTAGCCTATAGCAATTAACCTAAGCTAGCCAAGTAACATAAAAAAGTAGAAAAGAAATAATATATGTATGTATAAAACCATGAAGAAAATCTCCAAAATACAACATACTGACCTTGCACCAAAATCACCCATATTTTCCTACTAACTAGAAAGGCTCAGCTGCTGGTTCAGATACAGACATCTAAAGTCAGGTATGATGAATCTCACTCTGCTAGATTAGAAAGAGGGACTGGTCATTCAGTTCACCCCACTGATAAATGACTATTCCAGAATCAGAGATATATAGCACTCAGGAGCCAAATAATTACTGGCTATAGGCTCATATCTATTGTTTAAGGGCCAGAATAATTCACTGCAGTGTCTCTGCACGTGCCTCTGATCCTAACAGTGAAAAACCCAATAAATCTGTTTTCCTTGATAGTAGCATTTTATTTTCAAATTCCATTCTAATACAGGTAGAGCCCACAGTGCTCTGTGTCCTACGCTCTGCACAGCTGGCTCTGCCCTGGGCTGCCACCCTGTCCCCTAACAGCTGCAGCCACATCACAGAGCCCTCATCCAAAACCTGCCACTCCTGGGCATCTCTGGAGGTGTTCAAGGCCAGGCTGGGTGGAACTCTGAGCAACCTGGTCTGGTAAAAGGTGTCCTGCCCATGGGAACAGGATGATCTTCGTGGTCCCGTCTAACCCAAACCATCCAATGATGCTGTGATCTCAGTAATCACACCAGTACAGATGGTTGAAAATTTGCAGCTGCCAAAATAATTAAAGACCTCACTTTATTCTTTTGCCTTTTCCTGCATTACACGTGCTAGCAGAAAATCTTTCAGCAGCCAAACTTGTTTCTTTGATCATCCTTAAAAACCCACTTAAGTAAATATATGTTCTTTGATGCTTAGTGCTATCCATTACAGAGCTGCAACACCATAAAGCTGAGAGAACTCTACTACATTCATCAGGAAATTTCAATTCTGAAGTGTATTTTTTTTCTTATTCCCATGGGGGAAAAAGCCCTGGCAGAACTACTACTTTCACTTATCCTCCTGTACAAGTCAAAAGAGGAACTGATGATAAAGTGTATTTCAGAACATTAGAAAATGTAGTTTGAAAAGCATTCTTCAGATCTATAGTTCATAATGAAGTGTGCAGAATGATGATAAGGATGAGCTACCCTGAATAAGTACTAATTTCATTCCTCCTTATCTGTCTCTTTTCCATGTCATGGCATCAATTTCAGGTTATGATTACCTAGATAAAATCCTGCCCTTAACATCCTTCAGCATTTTCTCTGTGTTTTTGTGTGTGCAAAGCAATTACAGAGAAGATCATTTGTTTTCTTTTGAGTACGATCTCCATGCCCAAGGCACTGAAATAATGAATGAGACAAAAAGTTCACAGAATGAAAAATTGCAGAACTTATGTTGCTGACTTAATTTGTTATGAAAAAAATAAAAAAAAGGGAAAAAGAAATTGGGAAAGTGGAGAAGAAACAGGAAGAGTTAAGCATGTGTTGTAAGACATCTTGAACAAAGGATCTTGGTTCTTCCCAGACAGAAATGGACAGAGGAAGGATTGCTCAGTTTGATGAGAAACCAAATAATTTCTAAAACACTGGAAAGCAGAGAAGGAAAAAAAAAAATTAGCTTGAAAACACAAGCTGTTGTTTGGTTGTTTTTTTTCTTGACAAGTGATTCTAATGGCACAAGCAAAGTGCTAGAAAATTCTGGATTTTCTGGAAAAAAAGTTGTTGCACTTGGATGTAGAACAATCCTATGCAGGTCTGATGGGATCTGCCGCCACCCCAAGTGCTTGCAGGTCAGATATGCAAGGTAGATGCTGCCACAAAGGCAAAGTCCTTCTGTTTCTTTCCTTTCCTCTCTCAACTTGGCCACTTGGAGCAACCTCCCTTGTGTAAGACTGAATTATGAGTACACAGTGAGTTGGATCAGCCTGAAGAGTTAAGAGAAAAATTCCAAGGTTTTTGCTGACATTTTGTGTCAGCAAATGGCACAGCTGATCACGTTCGCTGTGTGGTTGCCAAATTACTACTCCAGGTGGCTGGGAAGCTGGGACAGGAGCATGTGGCTGATGAGACAGGCCATGGCTTTAGGCAGACACACAGCTGGACTGGAATAAGGGCACTGTGAAGTGCAATTTGAATTTTTCTGACCTACACAGTTCCCGTGCACAAGTCACCACAGGTATCATCCCCAGGGAATGATCAACATGAGCCAGGCCAGGGGTACAACCCTGAAGCTGGATCCTCCTTGTACCAGCTGCACCCGGCTACAGTTGTGACAAATATTTGAAATAAGGGGTCAGAAAATCCCCCCAAGGATATTTGTGGAGCTGGGTGGACTCAGATCCAAAGCACAGCTGAAGTAGAGAGGGCACAGTGAGGGCTCAAAGGGCAAAGACAAAAAACAAATCAGGAAAGTGGAGGAGAATGTGGCTGAATAACAATTCTGGAAAATGTGCCTGTGGCTGGGAGCCACATTAGAGGAATGCAGAAGCAGGGCACAGAGGACTTATGTAAGGAAGGGAACTCTGATGGGGACAGAGGAGAACTGCTGGAGTGTGTGAAGAGGGATCTGAACCCAAACAACACAACCTGAGATGGAAGATGGGCACTGGGACCTCCTGCACGGAGACAGGGTTTGGGAATAAAGAGAGCCAAGGACTGCAGCAAGGTCTCAGTTGGAAGAGCAGGATGGTGGCAGATGCTGAAGAGATCAAGTCAGCAGAGCAGGTGGAAAGGGACTAAGGAATGCACAGCTACATGTACACCTCCTTATCCACAAACACTAGGATGCCACTCAGAAATCCAAACCCTCCTTTAGTTCCAGTGAACTGATGGAAACCACTGAGCTGCTTATTTTCATTTCAGCAGAATATCCAATAGAGAGGGGCAACCCCCACTGCTCTCCATTACTCCCAGGGGAGGTGGAAGGAGGATGGAGAGGAGTTGAGACAGAGAGGACAGCAGGTATTGGTGACATCAATGATGTAAACAGCCAGATGAGCATTTTGCTCTCCTGAATTTGCTTTCCTCCTAGAATCAGCTTCCTCCAGGGTATACATGGAAATTCGTGAGAAATAAACTTAAAATAGCAACAGCACTATGGTCTGGTGAAACATGACTTAATAGGATAAATAAATAAAAAAATTATTTATCCTGCTTTTATTTTTGATTACAACAAGAACAACTGACTATTAATGGCAATATAATCTGTCAGAGACAAAGTTTCCCTTCTCTATATCTGTGAGTGTACATAATGAGCCTCACAGGGTCCTTTTAATTGATATAAATTAAACTCCAATTAACTAGACATCTTTATTGTTAAATATAAAAGTTTTCTCCCATATATTGATATAAGTTTAAATTCAATAATAAATATGCTTAATGCATTAATAGGATCCTGCATTGCATTAAAAATGCATATACCTAAAGATTACAGATTCAGTAAGCAGAAAAAATCTCAAGTTTTTAGAATAAAATATAGCCAAACTTTCTGTCCTTTTCAGATGAAATAAAATGCCACTGCTACCCAGAAAAAAATACTTTTAACAAGTTACCCTCATCAAGAGGAAAGCCAACATAAATGGAAGGTTTCTCAATGATTTTAGATATCCTCTGAAATATCATTACACAAACTGTGACTGCCAAAGTAATAAACCTAAGTGTCCAGAACACTTTGTACACATAACATTTCTAGTTACACAAACCTAACAGCACATCCAAGGGGTTTATTGGTCTCCTTTGTACATATTAAGGGGGAAAATTTGCTGTACCCCCTACGCTCACTCCCCATGAAACTGTAAATGAGAGTTGCAATTATCCAGTAATGCAATATGCAAAACCAGACTCATAAATGCATTAGACACAAATTCACACCAACACATTCCCAAACATGCTCAGAAAGGAATGGGAAAAGATGTGCAGGCTGTTTGAACCGCTTAAAAATCTAGCAACATCTCCAGACACCCAAAGAAGCCAGTGAGCCACGGGGATATCTGCTCTACAGGGAAGCTCTGTCCCCTTGAGCCATGTCTGGCACAGCCCATGGAGCAGCAGGAATTTCCACAATCAGATGTGTGCAGTGAATGTAAGACCTTCCTCCAGCCAGCTATAAAACTTTCCCAAAATTAGTGCACTAGGGCTGTAAGCACCAGGTTTGTAACACAGTACTGATCTCAAGCCTACTGAAGTCAAAGGGAGCCCTTCCACTGATTTTGTATTAGCTTTGGCTTAGTCCCCTAAGACAACTCATTGGCTAGACAAGCCAGACAAAAGCAGCAGGGAACATGAAAAGGTGTTAGATGTAGACTTCAAATAGAAGGTTTTGGGTTTAGTATAGGTTTTGGATGCAACAGAATACTTAAGACAGATATCTTAATTTTTTAGAAAACAACTTTCTCACTTTTACTCATTTAAAAGATCAGTTGTGATGATACTGCAGCTGTAATAAGCCCTGTACCTGTTTTGCTGTTTTCAGGAGTTAATGTAGTAAATGCTGAAGAAAACCAAGCAATAGGAAAATATATTAACGATTGGCCTTTGGTTTTTGTTTTTTTTTTCCCCCAAATCCATAGGGCTGAAACTTACTTTACAGTTCATGCTAGTACAGGCTCTGTGTTGATACAATTTTTACCATCACAATATCTGTGGATTACAAAAATGCAGAGAAGCCTGGTGATAATAAAAATGTGTTCAGAAGAGATTTTCTGAAGACTTCTTTTCCTCTGATTCAAGCCTTGATTAAAAATGATCAGGTTCATGCGATGTTTATTCCCGCTCATGTATTAAACAGACAAATCCTAATTTGTGTGTGTGTATTCTAAAGGGATGTTATGAGGAAAAACACTTTTCAGTAACCTGCCTCTTGCTACAAAACGTTCTGGCCATTATGTCCAGCCCTGAGCTCCAGGGCAACTAGCTTCAGTCTCCTTTCTGCAGGTGGCTTCAGCCAAATGACCTTGTCCTCTCAACTGCAACATCTCCAAAGTGTTTCGTAAACATCTTGTAATTATCTCAATAATGGGATTTGCTCCTTGTAACAGATACATGGTTTTTTGTAAATAATCAGCCCAGGAGTGTGCGGGCACAGTCCTGATCTTTCAGCTGCTCAGAGGTAAACACACAGATGGGAAGAAAGAACAGGCTGCTGTAATAATTAGCCCTGAAGATTCTGAGCAGGGAAAATGCACCAGCAGCATGTACTGAAAATAAAAACCTACGGGTTTCAGAGACAGTTCAGCTCCTCCTGGTGCTCCTGAAAACTGTGTCAAGCATCAGTCTGTACCTCTAAAAATCTTGCTACCCAATAACTGCTTCCTGAAGATTTTTGGAAAAGTAAATATGCACATCAAAGCAAGTTCTAAAAATTAGTCTGGTGTGCTTTTGGCAATTTTACTCTCATCCCAATTTTTACACCCCCCAGAAATTGCCTAAAATCCATATCCCAACACCTGCTTTTTATAGATTTGCTATTTTTCTTTCTGCATACTACAGAAAATAACATCTCATGATGATGTGTGCTGTGAAATTGCAAAACCAGCAATAACATTTGCAGAAATTATTTTCATTTAAAAATTGAAATTCTGAATACTGTGGGATCTTGTCCTGGGTTGCAGTGTATTCTATTACCATCCCCATCAGCTGTTAAAATCAGGTGGGGCAGTGTTTCCTTGCCTCCTTCCCCCCAGACTATCTTGCTGTTAATTGCCCATCATTGTCCTGCCGCCTGACTCAGAGATAACTCCCTCCGGACTATCTTCTGTTAATGAGCCTAATCAACACTCTGCCTCATGACTCGTTACCCCATTGTGAGATGCTCCACCCAGAGGGAGGAACCAAGCATCCCATCGTGGATATAAGCTGAGGCTGAACACCAGAGACACCGGGGCTTCCCACTGGATTTCCAGAGGACAGGAGCTACACAGCCACCACTGGACTTCCAGAGGAAGAGCAGACTGTTTTACTACAGGATCACTGCTTCAGAGGACTGCAGCCACCATTCCACCAGACTGCTACCACCACCCTGCCTAACAGGGTGTCAGGTTGTACCTTGACTCTGTCAGTTTGACAGTGTTTTCTTTTACCTTTTTTTTCCTCCTTTTCTTTAATTTCCATTAAATTGTTATTCTGACTTGGTGCCTCCCACTGGTTTGTTTTCAAACTAGCACAGATCTTTAATTCAAAGTAACTGGTTACCTTCCGAAATGCAACCACCTGCTAACCCGTGTTTGGCTTTTTACAGTTAACCACTGCTGTAGAAGTTTTTACACCCATAGTGCACTGAAAGGGAAGAATATACATTTGTGTATATATAAAATAACAATAGGATTTACTGCTGTTCTTTATCAAAATATACAGTGAGATGTGCCAAAAGTGCAAAAACCAAATGCTTTATCTCTTGGATGAATTACAAATGGATGTGAAGTTCTGTACTGAATTTGGACTTAAACTGGAATCAATAATGAGGAATTCCTCATTAATGTCCCAGTGTAAGCTCATCAGAGTCACTCTTTGTTCCCTGAGAGCCTCTGTAAACATTTATGTAGAGCCTCCAGCCCTTTCCAGAGGATACCTGACCCCATACTGGCTGTTGCTCAAACATCTCCTATTTACTGCAGCCCAACGTTTATGACAAGTCACTGAGCTGCTTGGAAACTCTACTTTGCATCCTTTTCCTGACGAGAACTCTTCTTCATAAGACTTCAACTTTGATTCCCCAAATACAACTGCTTCTTGCACAGGTTAGACAACCTTTAATCTATTTGATATATGCCACAGTGATCTGCACTGCTCTACTTCCTCCATCAAAATTTTGTGCAGTGTTCAAGGCAACGCAGAAGACCACAGTAAAGATATGATAAAAATTAACGAGGTAAGGAACACTAAGGGGTGAGAGATCTTAGAGATTTAATTTCTTTCTATTTTATAACCCAGTCACAGTCAGTGGATACTAGACATGAAGTGAATATAAAAGGTAAGATGCATTTTTCCAAACATCATGTAGCACGTAGATGATGCTTGCTGCTGTAAGAGCCAAAGTAAGTATATTAGTCACAATTTAAAAATAATAACATCTTTATATAAAGAATTTTCAGAATAATTGGTAAGAGAAATGTTGAGATATATAATTTCATGTTCACAAAGCTCACAACAATTTACTTATTAGATATCCAGACAGCAGCTGCTCTCTGGCTGATGATACCACATCTGTGGAGAGCTTCAACTTCCCTCTGAAGTGTTGGTATTGGCTTTATCAAAAAAAGGAGGCTGGAATGGCTGGCAGTTGTCTGAGTCAGGAGGGCAGCTCCTATTTTCCTATTAAGTGAAATGTTGTGACCAGCTACTAACAAAAGACATGCACCGTAATATAAAAATCAAGTAAGTAGTGTTATTATGGATAGACAGTTTTTCACTACAATGGTTTTAAAATAAATGAATGTGTAATAAAGATTTAGTTTCTCACAAAAAAAAAAGTGCTAGCAACTATCACAAGTACATTTCCATAATAGCCAAAACAGTGATCCACTAGAAAAAATGGAAGAAATTTAAGGATTAAGTTTGTTCCTGCAAACATTGTTTTTTCCTTAACAGACCCTCTCAAGCATTAGGTTTTTATTTAATGACATCTTTTCATTAGTCACTTGTAGTCTGAAAAAAACCTAATTGTAGCATTTACTGGATAAATAATTCTTCCCCCCCTCTCTTAAAATTCTCAGTATTGATTTTCACAGTTTCAGCTTCAGTTTGAAGAAGGCCTCATTGATTAAAGTTATTCTTTGTTCCATCTGACTATTCTTTAAAGGTTTGTAAAAATCTTTTTATCTACCTGGTGGGCAGGCACTGAACTTACTGCAAGCAGATGCACAACTCTAGATTTTCAGAAAACTACTATGAATTTTAGGAGACTCTTTAGAAGATGTGGTTTAGGCACGTGGGGAGCATCCCTAAAGCTGTTGGTTGAACATCACAGGAAGGGAGCACCTGTTAAGAGTCTGGGGAAAGACAAGAAATTTTCACCTCTTCTGAGAATCCCTGAGGTCTAAATGGATCCTTCACATGTGGTGAAATGTGCCACTGACCTCTGCACTCAGAAGCAATAACCTCTTCATAAAACACAGTGACAACACAGGGATTTATCAACTGTAATTACTTCTTGATAGCACAGGAAAAGAGTCTCTTAAATCAAGTTAAGAAGGTTGTAAATCATCAAGACACATTTTGGCTTCTAAAGAGGAACCCTTTTGCCATCAGTCCTCACAGTAATAAATACACAGCTTTCTTCACATTCCATATGCTATGCAAAACAGCCTCAAAGAGTATGCCAGAAATCAGGACTGCTCCTGATTTTTCTTTCATAATAATTTCATTTACTAACAGCCTTTAAAATGCAGATGGACATGTTTATTACATTTTAGCTGAATTCCAATTTTCAAACCCATCACAACAGAAAATAAATGACATGCAGGTATCACACATTTACTTCAGTAGGAGCAAAGAGGAACTCTGAACACTCAGAAGTCACTTAATTTATTACCTGCACGTAAAAAGTGAAGTTGAATCCTTGCTATGCAACTAGAAAAGGAGTGATGAATGTAATGGATATAATCTGCTTAACATGAACAACATTAAAGCACTAAAAAAACTCTCAGGAATCTTCAGCACAAAACAAGTATGCTGCTAAAAATATGGAATGCTTCAGTCACATAAATTACAGAAAGCAGTAAAATGTTTTACAACCTGACTACAAGATGATCTAACTTTAATCAAAAAGTTATTCTGCAGGTTATAAATGAGGTTTGTGATTTTTACTTATTTCATTTTTGACTGCGAGGCTTTTTATTTTAAAATATGGTCAAATTCAAACGACACTGCACATTTTAGGCTGATGGAAATTGACACACCTGAAAGAAAATCTCTGAGAAAAAGAATGTAAGCAAGAGTATAGAATTGCTGATGCTATTCTAATAATACTATATTGCAGATGTTACAGACTAAACTTTAATATATTAATATCTCTGAATGTCAGTCTCAGAATACTGATCAAAGCCATAAAGAGTCCTGACTAAAATGTCTGAATTTAGCAGCTTGGAACAACCTGATTAGAAACAACTCAAACAGGTGGGTTTTCTATACAACAGGTGAATGGATTTCAAAAAGTCTGCTATATATATTTTTTTAAGAATATATAATTCCCAGCCCATTGCTCAAATTTAGAACATATTTCCTCTTTTATTATGTAAAACTCTCTTATTTATTATGTAAATGTTCTCTTTGGCAGTTGCATTATACTGCAGTTCAGCTCATACCTGGGATAGTTGATTTCACACTTAACATCGTAATTAAGGAAATACCCCATAATTAAGGAAATTTTGAAAGGAAATTTTCCTTTAGAAAACTTCCACATTCCATTTGGAATATTTTTAAAAGCTGGAACATTTACTGCAGTGTTACAATGTGGTGCATCTGTTCAATATTCAGATGTAACAGCCCAGAAGGTGCCTGTTTACCCATAAATGTAATTCCACATTGTTTCCTGTTGCCTTTCACTATAACGAAATTATCTTAGAGTTTCTTTCAACTCATGGTCAACAGTCATTGCTTAAAAGTACTCCAGAAGAATATGGGAACTTTCTTGTTTGTTCTTAGTTTATTTTGGTTGAGGGTTGTGCAACCAGAGCAGGGAAAAAGCTCACAAGCAGTTGACATTTTCTCATTTCCAATGATTTTAGGGCTCCCTTTCTGTTTCAGTACAATGAAGTTCCTGAGGAATGGTCTTCAGATAAACCAGTGTTAATTCAAAACAAAGCTGCCTTGAGCACCAGTATAATTTCAAACTATATAAACTGTTCTGCCCTTCCTGTTGTTCAAGCATCACAGTGTGGGAGGCTGGTAAATAGACAGGAATCCAAAGAAGATGCATCAAATCTTCAAATAAGTAAGAAAAAAAAAAGCAAGAGAAAGCAGCCATTACACAACAAGCTGATGAATCCATTGTTATCAAATCTTCACCCACTAAGACATACTCCTTCATCTGAAATGACTTAAACCTTTGTCTCCTAGATGGCACAATCCAAAAATAAACGAGAAATTTTCAAGAGATGTGCTCAGGCATGATGAAACAGTCGTGCTTTTATACTAAGCAGAAGTCTAAACAACCTTGACAAGACTGAACTCAACCAGTCTTCCAAAGAGAGCTGAA
Organism: Corvus kubaryi; assembly: GCF_017639235.1. Classification (NCBI taxonomy): domain Eukaryota; kingdom Metazoa; phylum Chordata; class Aves; order Passeriformes; family Corvidae; genus Corvus; species Corvus kubaryi. The sequence goes on from NW_024581130.1 coordinate 8,015,620, forward strand.
GCTGGATGCACAGCTGAGCATAGCAGAGTGCAGAGATTTGAACACCAGGGCAGAGAAAGGCAGAAATGACAGAAAGTGCTGTGGGAAACCCCAAAGCAGTGGGTGCTGCACTTGCTGGGCCACATTCACTGTGCAAGAAAAGCTCCCATTCTTGTATCAGCCATCTACAGATGCCTGACTGTAGTGAGTTTCCTTTGTGGGAAATGACAAAAGAAAATGCAGGCTGAATGTCATTTGCTAAACTTCATCTCATGTTGCAGAATAGTCTGAGAAAAAAACCCCCAAGTCTATTTTAGTGAGGTAGCAATCAACCTCCAAGTGAATCGAAGTGTTGAGCAGCGAACATCACCATGTTTTTGTTCATTAATCCAATCTTGGATTCAAACACCAGTGTAATCATTGGCAAGAAATGTTCAAACTTCATTCTACTAAACTATCAGTCGTAACGTTGTAATTTATTATGAAATTCTTACCAAGATGAGTGAATGTGTTGCTAGCAAAGTTAAATTATCAGGGACAAAGTGGAGAAGTAAAGAACTGGATGAGTCCCGTGTACTTAGGAGGAAGTCTGATTTATGCTAAGTAAAGACCTGGATCTAAATGATCATCAGAATCAACTTCATGATCTAGTTGTATGCTTTTATCTTTGTCATCCTAGAAGAAAATCTACATCACCTATCTTTACAAGTTTTTTTACATTCATATTTAGGTTTTATGCTTCATAAAACATAATTGGAATTAAGCTTGTACAAAAACTAATAAAAATAAAGAGAGACAGTTGGGAGTCACGTCATCAACTACTCAGGCAAAAGTTCAGAAAAAGTCAGAATGTATTCTACTAGATAGACTCAAAAAAAGTTACTTCCTTTTCATAATTACTTTTAAACATAATTAATTGCCAGAGAAATTCAAGGATGAACTGATTCTGCAGAAGATGATGATTATTCAGTTAATGACACTGTCTAGAATCAGGACTAAATCATTATCTGGAATTAGTATTTATTAGTCAACACTGTTTTATGAAAAGCATGCTGAGGGGCAGGAACATTGTTTTACAGCTAAGTGTTAATGTAGCAGAAAATGCAGTAAAATTGAGAAAATAAAGGCAATGAAATAAAGTGCATTAAAGTAGGTTTAGGTTGTACTGACCCAGTGGATCCAGCTTCTTGTCCTAATCAAAGAAGTGTAAGTAGATCTCATGAAGGCTGTTTATTTTATTCTTAAGCTTAAAGTAATTTTATTTCTGTATCCTGATAAACTGAGTAATATAAAATGTCCATTCAAATATGGACCTTTCAGCTTAATTCATTTTCACTTCTAGGTTTGCACTTGATTCAATGCAGTTTACAGAGCTCAGCATCCAAAAATGACAAATGCTTCAGTCAGTTGGCTTCAGGTACTACAATTGATAACAATGAAAATTTTTTTTTCTTATCATTGAAGTATAAACAGAACAACTTTTTTCTTTTTTTTTAAAGCAAGGCTGCAAAAAGTTCTGCCCAAGTATCAAAATTGAGTCTTGCTTTCTGGTCACAAATGTATAAATACAAATGGCAAGTTACAATTGCCTATCAGTGTAGGCTGTCACTATTTTTGTGATTCAAGTTATTTAGTCAATGGAAACTTGAGGGGTTTATTTTCTGCATCTTGAAAAATAACATCTTGATGCTTTGAAGTATTGCTTTGTAGGCTGTAAAAAATACATATGCTGCTATTTTGACAATGTAATGAAGCAGGGATGAAAAACACCCATGAGTCCTTTGAATATTTATTGCAAATAAAAATGTAGGATTTTGTTATTATTCATTATTGTTTTAGAAAGCCATATTGTAGTGACTTGTAAAGATAAAGATATAAAATCTCCATTCTTAGTGAGCTTTTGGACCAGTACAGGGCACATTAAATGACCGCAGTATGTCAGGTTTAGGATTCTGCTTCAGGGACTAGAAAGATGTCACCCCCTTAGAACCAATAAATATCTTCATGTTTTGACAAACTGTAAAGCATAAAGGAGAACAAATTCCATTTTCATTATTTAAATTCAGAAAGTTTGAGTTTTATCCTTTTGTGGCCAGAAATTTAGTTGCTTATTAATCTTATAAAGGTTATTGCAAAATCAGTAATAAAATAGGAGTAGATACAGAAAATTTATTTTGGGAACAGGGAAAGCACAGGGAAACAGAATTTTTAGTGCTGTATGGCAACAGAAAAACTGATAACTGAATAAGAGAGCAAATCAAGTTGAAAGGCACTGACTGGTTATGTGAAACAGGAAAGAGTGAAGAACATCTTCAAAAGGAGAGAGAAAAGGCGCCTGTGTAGAGAAAGGAAGAAATGAACCTGGTGTGAAGAAAACTATAGTAAGGATGTCAAAAAAAAAAAAAAAAAAGAAAACTACTTGACAAGACCGATATAGCCAAATTTTGCCAACTGTGTGGGTGAAGCTTCCATTAGTGAAGCCTGGAACAGGCCATGGAAGACTCATCTTTGTGAGGAATTTTACTACACAAAAGGAACTGAAGAGAGTAAAGATTTATATAAGAACCTAAAAAGGAAGCAGAAGGGAAACAAGAACTGATTTTGCGGTTAGAACCTGACAAGCATCAACGAGGAAATCCAAATTGCCTGCCCTCCTCTCCTCCACATGTGCTGCCACAAAGGCAACTTAGCTGAATGAGACAAGTTTCAGCTTTATCTGCAGCAGCACCACCTCCTGTTCTTGCACCTCCGCATAGCTGGAATTGCCCTAAAAGCAAAACAACCCCACAGCAGCCTTGTGTCAAAATAAGGACACATTTGGCAAGGCTACAGTATTTATGTTGCTTTTTTTTGGGTTGATTTTGAAGGGGCGCCAGGGTCTGTTATTGATGGTATTGTCTGAGTTCTTGCCTCAAAACCAAGTCAGACATGCCAGGCTTGTGCCGTCCCTACCAACCCTCACCTCACAGCTGAAATCCTACAGCATTTTCTGCCACTGAGTTCCCTGGAATTTCTCCAGTACCCCCAAGTGTGCATTTCGTAAAGGTTTTCTTCCCCAAAGTTCTCCATTCGCCCTTATCCTCGAACTTCCTTCTCCTTGCAGACCTGAGTGCTTAGATGCTTCATGCTCCCAAAGCAAAACTTCCTACTTATCTTCTTCCCTCAGATCACTTCTTATTAGCTTCAACATGCTTTCTGTCCATTTTTTAACATCATCCTTGTAATGCCAGCCAAACCCACTCCTACTGGCCCCATTGGTGCTGATCACTGCCCTCCCCTCGGCTGCTGTGTCTGGACAAACCCAAAATGCAGTTGGTGCTCTCCACCAGAGCCAGACCCCAGGATATGTTTCTGATGTGAATTTTAAAGGTTTTGAAAATAACCATCCTGGACAGGACAGAAGAGGGGAAGGCAGCAGAAAGTGACTGCTTGGAAAACCCTCATCCAGGCCTACTGGCATAAAACACCAACTACTGGTTTTTATTCACCATAAGCGAGCTCATACATTACTTACTTATTTCTTATATAGATACATATTCACTAGATATAAACAAAGTGGTTAAAGGGATATTTCAAACTGCTGATGTACTGCAGTAATTGGCCTGAGACTGAAGGAAAGCTGGAATTCTGTGCAATAGATTGCAATATTTTAGCTAATTCCTAACACCAGTGACAGCAACTGCTATAAAGCCTACCAGAAGTGTGAAAGCACTTTTGATGGTTCACTAGCCATAAGCATACAAGTGCAGCAACGAAATTAATTAATTTTAAAAAGCTTATTATCTCAAAAAGCTTTGCATTCTTCCCTTGGCAATTATTTCGCTGTCCTTCAGTGTTCACCTTTTAAATGTTGAGCATGGAAAGAGGAAACATTCTCTTCATCAGACAGCAAAGGGCCACCTGAAAATACCACAGGCTGCTACTGCAGAGTTTTTTTTTATCTGATGCAGTTGTTTAGCAACTACAGAAGAAAACCAACCTGACACTATGCTCACTTGCACACTTCACTTAGAATATATTGCTGCTATTATTCAGGAGTGATTCTGAAGTCCACTAATTGCACCTACTTTGTATAAAAAAACCAAAACAAATTAAAAAAACCCCAAAAAACAAAAACAAAAAACCAAAAAAACCCACAAAAAAACAAAAACAAAAAAAAACAAAACAAAACAAAACAAAAACCAAAAACAAAAAAAAACAAACCCCAAAACAACCCAAAACCACTCACTGGCCTGACTGAATCAGGACAATCAGCAAGACAGGAGGTGCCCTGCTTTCCAAAGATCCCTGTTCCAATTATGTCTATACACACACAGGATCTATACACACTGCAGGATCGAAAACTACCTAAAATGAATTTGTCCTGACACCAAAACCAGGTTTGAGTATCCTGGCATAACACAAAATACATATTCATACATGAAGACACAATGTATTACAATTTTTGCATGAAGTAAGTCCTCTTACTATGTAAGATAAGAACCTGCATACCCTGACATGTTCCTTTTGCCAATAATATCCTAAATGAAAACAGAAATTGCCACTAATAGAAAAAACCCCAAACTTTTAAAAAGTACATTGATGTTCTCATCCTCTACAAAAATATTTTTATTATTATTCACTTTATATTTAGTCCTTATAGAATTTGTTCATTGTCATCCATCTGTATATTCAGAAAGTGTCACAGGAGCTTGGTGTGGTGTACATATACTGTAAGAAAGTACCCGCATTTAGTACAAGAAAAAGCTAAGAACCTAAACTTAGTTAAGATGAGTGCTTCATGCACAGCAGGAAAAGAAATCAATTCAGATTTGCTATATATAGAAGTACTTTTAGATTTCTATTTATAAAATATTTTATTTATATAGTCTGCCATAAATTAAATAGACAAATTCAGATTTAAAATAAAATTTGGCACACTTTTAGAAAGCAGCTCTTGGATGTCAGGCTTCTGCATTGTTAGGTTGATTTTTCAAGAGTGTTAACATCTGACAGACCCCAGCAACAGTGATGTGAAGAGACTGGTCCTCGACATTGCAGACAAAGAGGCTCTGTAAACTGCCTTTGTGGGAGAAGTAAAAGGATCTCTCCTTCTTTGGGAGAAACACTGAACTAGAAGGGCCTTTGTATTAATCTACATTCTCTTTAGGAGATGGAAGCCAAATTGTGTGCAATCAGAGCTACCCCTAAAACAAACAGGAAAAGCCAAATCCAGAAAAATTAGTTGGTAAATACCATGAGATAATGTTCTGCTTGGGAACATAAAAATATGTTAATGATTCAAGATCATCCAGTTCCTTCAGGAGCTACATGTCAAATTATGCCTCACATTTATTTTATAACACACCAATAATTCATAATTTCAACAGTAAAATCCTCTCAGGGCTGAAATTCAACATCAGAGAAAAAACCCACAATTTATTTTTTCCTTTATTGTTCTGAATATTATTGCTTTTAGCTATATGTGCATATTTAGAATTTCACATACATGCTTAAACAAATCACTGACATAATATTTAAAATATGAACTTTTACAGGCAGTTAACTTATGGTGTTATTTCCCCCTCAGTGTTCAGTTACAATTTTTCTCTAGAGCTCCTTTCTCCCATTTTCCACTTTTCCATGCAGCCACGTGACTGTGGAACAGCTGGGATCCCACACTGTTATACAGCTGCTGGAAATGAACCAGCCCTCTTAGCCAAGAAGCTAAGAGAGAGAGAAAGACCAGGAAAATATTTGTCCTTATGACCATGCTGAAAAACTCCCAAAACAACACCGCTCACAGCGAGCTTTTGGGATGTGGCTCTCCTGGGTACCCTACTTGGGATTCAAAAAACACTGGAAAAGCACATCTCCATCACTCTTCATTTCTTGCGACTTGCCAGGGATCGAAGCTTACTTAAAGAAATTCTACCTGAAATTCCATTTCAAGCACTTCAAAGCTAAACCTTTTGTCAATGAACAAATTATTTATATGGGGAATGCTACCCCATTTGCTGAATAGTACTGAATTAGATTTTAATGACAAAGGTTTTCTGAATTTTAAAAGTAGAGATGCAGAGCAAAAGAAACCCGAAACCAGTGGTCTGTTTTGTAGCTGATATATCATTATATATATATATATATATATACACACACCCCCACCCCATTATCTGTCTGTCTCTTCAGGCCTTCTCTCTGAAATAATGCTCCCAGGGAGGGCTCTGCCAACTGCACTTGCAATTTTCTTCCTGTTTTAAATAGCAGGCGATTTCTGATCCTGCTTACATTACTCATATGATTTTCTCCAACTGAAAATCCTTCTGTTACTCTTTTCCACTGTCAGAGAAAATGCTGTTTGATTTGCAATCTGTTCCCTGCCTTCCAGATTTCGAATTTAGGGTCTCCTCATCAATCAGTTTGCTATTTTCTTTCAAGAGACAAACCCTCACCTCAGCCATAGAAGAACTGAGTGAGGAAAGTTATAAATTTACTGCCATCCCAACGCATGTGTTCATATTGAATATCAGACAAACTGTACCCAGGAGAATCTGCAGAAGCATATAATTAAACAATTTTTAAGCAGATCATCTAAACATTAAAAATAATAGCTAAGGAAAAACAGAGGGCGTTAAAATCCTCAGGAACAAACTAAAGCAGATGCAGAGCTAAACTTTGACTGCATCACTCTTACCATTTCCTTGTAGAAGCAGCAATAGCTAAATTTTTATCTTAATTGCCACATTATTAATCTTTTTCTTTCTTTCCAATACTCTGTGAACCACTGAGTAAATATGTTATAATCTATGGGTTGAGAAATTTTTGGAAGACTTTTCTGACTTAGAGAAGCAAAAAGGTAGGAAAGATTGATTTTTCATCTACACATGAAGGGATGGCTGCTGATTTCTGCCCAAGGGTCTGTTTCTTACTTTAAATTAAAAATATTTAATTATGTTAATAAAACAAGGTTATTTTGAAATTTTTAATGACTCTTAAACTACTTTCTCCCCCTAACAGCTAGAACATGAAGCAGGGATACTCAGGGGGAAAGTTTTAATACTTTAAGAATTTCATCTGATAAATAACAAATAAAATGTTAGTCTAGTGTAATTGCCACTGAGAGATGAATCTCTTGCAAAGCTCATTAATAAAAATGGATATATCCCTGAAAACACCTTTCTGTTGAATGAAAAAAACGTCCTACCCTTTAAAATAAAATGCTAGGCTTCAAAAGAAAAAAAAATTTTTGTACAACTTACCCAAGTTCTATGTGGCTTTTGTATTCATAACTAAGATAACATTAGTTACCCAGATGGACTATAACTTGGAACTTTTTCACTAATGAAAATGCATTCTTCAGGGACAAAAAGCCCACAGAATTTTAAAGCCACTTTATTACTCCAGGGAGACAATAAGAAACAGCTCAGGTTCTTGATTTAAGAGTGCAGGAGCTTAAAGTTCACCAATTCCAGCTGCTGCCACCGTGCTCAGAAGCCACCAAGTGACACGAATTGAGCACCGGGTGCAGTCCAGTGTCACCCTGAGCTCTCCATTTCAAAGAGTTTCACTGGGGAAGGATTTCTTTACTTTTTAAAACAGAAAAATAGTGGAAATACTGGCAAAGATACCTCCAAAGCCCTTAACCCTCTCCAGCAATTGACTGAGGGACCTGCACCTCCGTCAGCCTCTTCCACCATGGACACCCCGTGAGGGGCAACTGGAAAGCAGGGCTACAAAACCAGGCTGGAAATGAGCTGTGGGGCTCCTGTGGCTGGCAGGGACTTTGTTCATGTCAGTAATTTAGTAATTGTGGGGGTTTTGTTTCTCTGTTTATTAAATCAAGGTGCAGCTCAGGTTGCAGCCAAAGAAGCCCGTGTTATTACCAAGGTGTGAGAAATGCTGGAAATGGGGGCACTCCCTCATTCTACCCATCTGGGGCGCTGCTTATGTCAAAGCAGATTAAAAAAACTCCAAACACACCAAAAAAAATCTAATAATTATGACAGTCTGAGATATGCTAAATTTAGAGTTTAGATAAAATTCACTATCCTCTGCCTAAAAACACTGCACATTTAAAAAAAATTCGTAACAGAAGGCTGGCCATCAGAATTGATCTAATCTAGAGGAATAACACCCAGCTCTCTCTCTCTAAATTTAAGCAAGTCAAAACCACCTTTTAGATATTCACTTAATTTTAGAGATAATTTTAATAATTGAGCTTTTAAACTGCCTGGGATCATTAAATGCATTAATTAGTAAATGCTATTTTATTAATAAGTGTAAATGACAATTCAGACAACTCACACCTTTAACATTAATAGCTTAATTCTAAGGAGAAAATAAATTTTGTTTCTCATAGGCACAACCCTAGTTTTGGATTCCTTAATGACAACTCTGGAACAATGAAGCTGAACAAAGCCTGATCATAAACCAACATAAAGGACACTGATGTGGGAAGACTGTAATTTTCAAGTATCATAACCTATTTCCATTATATTGACTGCAATATAAGCACAGCCTTTTGCAGAAACAAGTTTAATGCTCCTAATCTCAATCTCAGTGTTAAACCCCTATTACTTTAGAAATGTGCCTTCAGCTGAGAGTCCTAAAGTTAGTGTTAACAGAATAATGTTTATTTTAAGAAATATTCTCAGAAACGAACCTGTTATTTTGACAAACAAGAAGGCTGTATTGGTTGTGTTCTAAAAATAGGCATCTCAATATTAACAATGATTATTCTGAATTAAAGATTATACCTGTTGACTTTTGCCTTCAATTCACTGGAATAATTCCTCTCCATTAACACAAGAAGTCAGCAACCAAAGTCCCTCTGAAAAGCCCCATACTGAAACAACTAAAAATGAGGTGCATCTTAAAAAGTAGCACACAGCTCATTATATTTTTACCTGATTATTCGTTTTCTAATATTATTACTACATAAAAATCCTGGCCTGGTTTACCATGCAGTCATCTGTTCTTCCAACACCGCCTTTAAAATAAACAGACAGAAATATCCCCAAGAAGGCAATTTTGTTAAAATGTGTTTAGCTGTGATGCTAATGACAGAACAAACACCTACACACATTTAAAAACACAAAGTATTTGGCCAGCACTAGGTGTTATTAGCTACTAATTTGCCTTTTGTTTATCTCTTCCTCTCAGTTTGAGATGCTTATTCTCTACCAGATCATCATTATATGCCTTTCCTGAAACCACTTTCAATTGCTCTCACTGGAGATAAGCTTAACATCCCAGTGTTTATACTCAGAAGTATCCTTTTTTCTGAAATGCAAAAAGCAAAATGTAGGAATTCTCCGGGAATTTTCTTTTAATTTTGTCTTTTTTTTTTTTTTTAAAGGGGGTTTTAGCTAAAAAAAGATAATTATTTTGAAATTAATTTTCACACCATACCCACCCTGTTTCAAAAGTATAACTTGAAAAAGATGAAGCCCTAGTACACTTAAAAGCTTAAAATTTAAACAGGAGAAGAAATAGCCCCAGGTGGTTACTGCCAAAGATATACTTGAAACTTCTATTTTTCAAAAAACTGCTATTAGAATATCTGTTAACTCGAAAAATAATGCTTATCACAAGATAAGTTTTAGGGAAAAAAACTATTAGTATGGAAGTAAAACCTTTGGGTTTTGCCTTGCAGAGATTCATTCTCCTTGGGAAGCATGACCACAGTGGGATAATTAGTCTGACATTTAAACATCAGTTTAAATCCTTTTGAATTGCTTATGCCCTTTAAGGGAAAACAGCTGATTATGAACTTCAATATTTTTTACCAGTCTGGGCAGAATCCCAGGTTTCCAATATGTAGGTAAGTCACCAAAACAGACCCAGCCACACTTAAATTTTAATAAAACCTAATAAAATTTAAGTACTAGTAGATCTTTCTCCTTTGACAAAGCAAGTCTTTATTGCTTCCAATTTATCTTGTAACAGTAGGGAACACTCTGTCAGTAAACACTGAAGGAAAGGTAGTTTAATAAAACAACTTTAATTTAAATAAGCCTCCTCAATGTAAGTTGCGTGATACGCAGGTTTTTGGCACAAGTGATGGAATGACGAGTGTGAAGGGAAAAAAAAGCCAAAAATTGAGAAATATTTGTTTCAGGAAAAGATTGGAAAGAAATAAGTTATATTTGCTACTTGACTGGAGGGATTTTTTGGTCTGGTCTTTAACATGAGGATACACAAAACACAGATCTGCTTTTTTCAGCTCCCCCTCATCCAGAGGGCTCCCACCTTGTTCTTACCTCAGCAAGCAGCACTCCCCCCTCCAGCCATCTCCTCATTTTCCTGCTGGAAAGCCTCGGAGAGACTTGGAAAAGGAGGAGACGGGAAACACCCCAGACCAGGACACCCCACACCTCAACCTTGTCGATTCCCGGGTACGTCCATCACTTGTTGGCCACCCCATAAAGCACAAAACAGGAAGGAGGCTGCTTAATTAATGCTGTTCCTTCATTAGCCCTGTCCAGCTGCTCTGTGAAAGCTGCAGGTACCTGCAGGTGTTTCTGGATGCAGCTCATCCAACCCTCCAGGACCTGTTGAGCACCTGGCAGGGAGGCAGCTGCTCTACCCTGACCTGCAGCAGCTGGGCAGCGACTCATTTAGAGCCAGCACAGCTGGCATCACACTGGAGCCAAATTCCTACATCTTGAGAGGTGACATTTAATGCTGGTTTTTTATGCTGGCATCCCAGAATTCAGCCATGTGCCATTTAAGCTCTTTTAAATCCAGGTTTTGCAGACACAGAAAGCAGCAAGTCTTTCCACTGCTGATATGCAAGGTGATGTAATTAAAAGGGCTTTTTTTCAGCTCTGACCTCCATTATTTCCATGTAGCCTGAGGCTTAGATTGCCACTAAGAGGTTCTGCATACTTTTACAGTTAAAACTTCTCTTAAAATGATGTTATGTGAACTCTTAAAAAAAAAAAAAAAGGGGAAAAAAAGGGAAAAATGCTGCTATATTCTAATATTAGTTTCTTTTAATTCAGAATTGTTGTGCAATGGGGAAGACACGCATATACATTACTAGCTTTTATTCAATAGCACAGAATAGCTGTCACCTTTCAGATAATGTGTCACAGGTGTATTCCAAGATCAGACTAAAACAAAAAATAACACAATCAGTGTTGAGCCTTGGCACTGAAAAAAAAAAAGTCAGTGCTCATTTTTGAGAACTCTTCCTTCTCCCATTCTCCTTTTCTTCTGCCTATTCTTCCCTTGCAAATATCCCACCATGTGTCCTTTGGCAGAAGAGTGGGACACACATCAAGAGGAGCAGAACGCTCTTGCACGTCTGAAGCCAATTCTTCAGCCCACACAAATAAGGGCTACATTGCAGAAAATCATCCTAATTCACTAAGATGCTTAAAAGTTATAAATAGGGCAATTCCAGAAAAATAACGCACAAAATCTCAGATTTTTTCTTTTTAATTAATATTACAGAACAGACACAGTAAGCCTCTCCCTTATTACACTGATTTATCACTAATTGGGCATTTTTAAAAAAGAGATGCAAAGTTCCTGAATCATGTCTGATAAACAGGATAACTGAGAAATACAAGTTTGAAAAACACTTTGTTTCTTCAAGGAATGGTTGGGTTCATAGCATCCCCCCTACAGCTACACTGGTGAAAACACTAAAGCCACAAACACTTTGCCTTGTAGGAGCACATTTGAGCCTGTCCTACACCCTCTGGTAATACAGAGGTTTCAACACCACCTTGGGAAGCCCTCCTCAAATGGGTAAAATACAGTGGAATTGTGGCTTGTCCTAAACACTGACACAATGAACATCTGGGAGTTGCTAGGGTTAATGACCACGTGACACAGCAAGGTGGACTCACTCACACATCCTTTAATTAACACTTTTATAAATATTCATAGGTCAACTAGATTTTTAATTATTCCCCGAGACTTAGCGTAGCCTAATTTATATAAAAAAATTAGCTTTTTATCTTTTTATCTATGAGGGGGCTTTTTTGGACCAAATGTTACATCTGTCACTTGGGGAAAAAAAAGTGTCAATCGGGGAGTGCTCATTAGGATTAGGAAAACTCATTTTAGTGAGAAGTTAATTTAATTAAAACAAGTGAAATATGACAGCATGGTACAACAAGGTAAAAAAGGAATAGTAAAAACATTTACTAAGTTGTCTTATTTCAGATGTAACACCAGGATTCAGATGCAGCTGCAGCATTTGTGGCTAGTTGGCCCAGGCACCAGCACTGCCCTGGGGTGCTGTAACACTGCCCTCTCCCAGCTCATCTGCTGCTCCCTCACTCTTGATCTGTACTTGCGCAGGAGAACATGCACGGAGATTAACTCTGATTACAAAGAAGAAAAATCTTTCCAATTTCAGCCCAAGAATCACAGCTTCAAAGCAATGAAGATTGCTGACACAGACTCATATCTGTTTCCAATAACTACTGAATGTCCAGAAAGTAAAACCTGTTACCAACCTCCTCAAGTTCCTATTATTTCGTCTCTTTCCTGTTACAAATTTTCCTTTGGCAGAAACACCTCTGCAGGGCCACAGCTGAAATATCACCTGCAAAGAACCAGGTTTCATGAGATGGAAGATCTGTAACTGCTGAAGTGCAAGTCCCAGCGACTTCTCTCCTTGGGAGGACTACAAGTCCTAGGTATCATTACAGATTTTATTCTAAGAACCCAATGATGGAGGTAAGATGGGCTGGAAGAGCCACTGGATACATATAGAAAGATCTCCCATACACTGTGCAGAAGACAGTTACAGACATATCTACTGTGTAGGCAATTCTTGGGTGTGAATGTGCAGATAACTTCTGCTCCAAGGTTAGAACACAGACAAGACAAGTAGAACTACAAAAATCCATAGCTGTTTCAAAAGTGTTAAAAAGACTTTGGATGTCTCTTGTATAATCAGGGACTCTCAGGTCTCTTGTAGAATCAGGGAAAAAAAAGTAACTGAATTGCAAGTAATTTGAACTGGAAGAGACACTGTTAAGCAGAAAAGGTACTTCAAAAATCATACAAGAACTGCACTTGCAGTTCTATGAAAGTTCTCAGAACTGTGACTTCTCAGAGTTTATTTTGGTGGCAGCTTGAACACAATCCAAGACTCAATTGTCTCTTCACCTGGACAAAGACTCTATACTGGAAAACGAAGGCAAAATAATATAAGATTGCATTATTTCAGGAAAAAAAAATTGGCAAAATATAATTTGATGTCTGTGTTTATACAGCTTGCCAAGGAGAGAGTTCACTGTAATGCTACAATCAGAAACGGATAGTTTGTGCTCCTTCCAGTTTGTCATTAAGAAAACACTGAGAAGAAATCAATCATCAGTTTTTATGAGATTCGTACAAAACCTAAAGAAACAGACACTAAAAGCCCTCCTCAGACTATCTGCAGTTACTGTCCTCCCTTTTGGGAGTCCTGCCTCTCAAAATTCCCATCCTGGAAAAGACAGTGTATCCTACAACCCTCCTTGTTTTCTTCAAAGCCATGTCACCCATTTTTCCAGTATATCCTTCTCCCAGTCTCACTCACGATGGTTTTATCTGCCCTTTTAATGATCTCAGGGCTATACAAGAAATACATATCAGCCTATATGCATTTTACCACCAAAAAAAAAAAAAAAAAAAAAAGCATCCTATTAAAATAAAATCAGCTTCCTAAAAACAACCTGGTTTGAAGACTTCAGGAATTACACTACATAACAATTGCAGATAAATACAAAGCCACAGAGAGCAATTATAGCTCTGGGTATCCAATATGTAGCAAATATGCCTTTACAAAGAAGCACAATCTCACAGTGCCTATATTGAAGAATGTAAGTTAAAATTGAGTGTTACACCCAATTTTATGCATGCAAACATAAATTAGATTTTTGGTAGTGCACATAAACTCAGTTTGAACAGTTTTGAACTTGACTAAAATATTCCAAAAGCAATTATAAATCCAGAAACAATGCCTAGACTCACACTGCTAAGCACATCCTCTCCATGCCAACAAACATAAAATGACACTTTCTGGATCTGTTGTGGCTGGTTCCCTCATTGCAAACTGGCCATGTTCCCATCACACAGCGTTTGGTTTTAAAACACAACTGTTCTTTTCTGATGGTCCTTCAGTTCATAACAGTTAATTAGTACAAGGCTTGAGCATATGAATTCAGTCTCCCCCATTCTAGTTACTGATGAAGTACTAACAGCAATCCATCACCAGATTTTCAGTGATGCTCTGTTTCATGGGGATTTAGCTGACTTGATAAAGGAGTTGAAAAAAAAAATAATACACTTACGTACTTTCTTAAATCTCAGATCCACTGGAAGCACAATAAAGCACAAGCACCACTTCTGCCCAGCACAAAAAGGCAGCTGTGTACGTGCTGCCTTGCTCTAGCAGAGCTTACTTCCACCTGTCATTCAGCTATGCACATTCTTTTTGCCACTAGATTTTAAAGCTTTTTCAAGTTTTAATGCTGTATGTCGATACCCACTTGATTTTATAGTTTTCAGTCTTTCCACAAAAGACCTTGATCCCCCCAAAGAATCCTGTACCTGCTATTTAGCTAACATGAACATCAAAGTGCAAAAGACTCTGAGTTATGATCCAGTGCTGAATTTCAGTCATATCAAGCACCATGACCTTCTATGAGTTTTAAGTTTATGGGAGAAAATAATTCAGATATGCCTACAGGCAAGAAAAAATCCAATGACTACTTCTGAGTATTTAGTTAGTGCTTCTTAAAAAGAAACAAATTTCCTTATAGAGTGTGTGGAATATGAACATCATTGATATACATCCCACTTCCGCAGGTTTTATGATAAAACACGGAACATCTGCTCTAACACCAGAAATAGTGAACATTACATCTTAACTGCATGTTCTGGATACTGATTTAGCAAAAATCTTGGTGAATATTACAAGTCAATCAGCACAGATCATGTTCAATCACTGCTGTAATTGCAATCATAAGTGTAACTGCTGATTCTTTTTTGAAGTGGAGGTGGGTGGGGGGGATACTTTTTTGGGTAAAATTTAAGACCAGAAAGAGGAGCATCCGGTGTCTGTTCCCAGTTTCTGGACTTCCATTTGCACAGGCCAAGAGGAAAAGCCACAGGCAGAGTTCTGAAAAGCTGATCTCAGTTTCACACTGCAATGGGCACCTAATGCAAATTGTAGTCCCAAACGAAGCAATCACCAGGACTGTTTGTCTCACAATCCACAGTACGTTCCCTATTCATTTCTCCCCTGCATGATGGGAACATAACAGTTCTGTGAATAAGGCCCTTAACATCTCTCTATTAGGACAGGAGATATGAGTGGCAATTATGATAATTAAATGTAATTACATTAAAAATAATTAGCACTTTAGCTATCAATTGCTGTGCCCTGCATGGCAATTAAAAGCAGGCCAAATTTCAGCATAATTTTTATTACTCTCATCTTCATTCAAAACAGTAAATGGTAGGGAATATTTTCTTTTCGTGTGTGCTGTGCTCTCATTTTAATGGGTATTATCATCATCTAAGTAGAATAAGTACTACCGGAGGTGACATAATTGCCAAAACATTACAATTTGGACTTTTTCCCAAAAGACTCAAGTAACTTCCTTTAATACATATACTTATGAGACCATGAATGAAAGGCATCAGCCATCTCACTTTAATAGATCTCTCCTCATTAGAGATATTTGAGCACAATTAAAATGGGTGATAGAATCAAACTGAGTAAACAAACTTTTGAATAGGCTTTATCACTGATGGGCTGCAGCATTAGAAATACTTCAGCGTTAAAAATACTTCAGGGTGCCAGCATCTTGTGAGAATTCACTTGGGCTGTTTGCACATGCCTAACAGGAAAACACACTTTAGCACTTACAAAATGTAGCCTTTTGGTACAAACCCAAACAAACCCAACATTATTGTTACTGTGAAATTTCACTGACAGATGATACAGAACATGAAGGATTCCTGAGAGTCTCTGAGCAAGTGAGTGTGGCTTGAAGAGCTCAGAGCTGAGAGTGATGAGAGACCTCTTACACACTTGGCTAGAAGTAGTTTTCAAAGTCACCTCAGTGACAGATGGTTTCTCCAGATTTGCTCATGGAAAGACACCTCTCCCTCCTATTTTTGGGGTAAATCCCTGTTTTCCTGCATAAAATCCTAAGACTAGTGAAAGCAATTTGACTTTGAAAACAGACTAACCTTTGGTTTTCCTTAAGAGACTAACCTTTGGTTTTCCTTAACAGACTAACCTTTGGTTTTCCTTGTCTATCAACTGCCCAGATCAAAATGTGGATAATAGGCAAAACAAATTATTTACTTGTCAGCTACCAGTTCTCCAAATGCAGCTAATAATCTGCTCAAAATTCAAGTAGAATTTCTCAAATACTTTCATAAGAAATTATGAACAAACAAACCTGCCAGATCCACATACAGACAACTGGACTGATTTGACTAGGTGAATACAAGGAAAATAATATATTTATGCAGCATTTCTGATTCAGACATGACTGGATTGAAAAGAATAAATTAAGAACAATGTGGAAAAGTTTCAACCATCGTTGCTGAGATGGTGACATTGACAGAAATGCAGAAATTTAGAAGGGAAGTAGTTTTCCTGGCCTCCTGGATTCTACAAGCAATTTGAAATCTACCCATTAATGATTAATATCTGCTGGTCTAGTGAGGCAAGTAGGAATCTAATGTGTTAAGAAAATCCACTCTAGATAATGGCTAAACACCTGTGTTATTCGCAAGCTTGTGCCATACAAACAACCATCCCCACATTAGGCACACTTGTTCTCTCCACTTCAGAAAAAGCTTCTGAGGCCAAAGCATCACCTGGTCACACTCTGCAACTTCATTAAAAACTCAAGCAGCATTAACCACAGGACTGTTTCGAGATGATTTACAGTTCATACTCCATTTCTAATGGAGTACTTACAGACCTGTGCTTTTAAGGGTTGCAGCACTTAAAGACATTTTAAGGAATATTAAACTTTTATCTGTCATTTCTTCCATGTATCACATTCAACTTCTGCCCTCTACAACCACAGTCTTTAGAGGCATCCACTGGCTGATTGGCATAATAGGGCACAGATGGAATTTAAATAATTTTATACAGACATGCACACACACCTGTGCTAATAAACACAGATATGACTAAAATAAACAAAATCAATCAGGTATCATTTGCTTGCCCAGACATGTTTTTACATGGTCCCTGTCCACAGGTACTTATGAATCTTGTACTTTCAGGCCATGCCATTAATCAAAACCTTTATATCGCTCTCCAAAATAAATCAAGCCATCTTTAATATCTTATGTACATGGTTATCTTTCAAATCCAAGTTCATTTAAAATAAAAAGAGAGAGAACATGTCTCTAGAATATTATTGTTGGGTAATGCTGTTTGACAACAACATTTATTGCACATTTTTAACTCAACTTCTTCATTTGCCTGTGCAGTAACTGGAATAAAACATAAGGCGAATGAAATAAATTAAAAACAATTCAGAACATATAAATGTACACTTCTTAAAGTATTAAAAAACCCCCCCCACAAACAAACAAAAAACCCCAATCAAACAAACAAACAAAACCCCACAAAAACCCAGCCTGAAAGGAAGTAAGAAGAAAGAGGTGAAATTCAAAATATATAATGTGAAACTAAAGGAATGGAGTTAGTATGATAGAAAAAAAAGAGAGACAGAAGAGGAATAAAGCCCTCCATCATGCTGTGTGATAAAGAGGATGCTATACAATAGGTGATGATAAGTACAAAACAAAAAGCTGCAACAAAGGGAATCAAGGTAAGTAACAGGCAAAGCTCTTCCAGTCTAGCAATGATGAAAGGCAGCAATAGGAAGCTCGTTGTCTCCCTCAGAGAAATTTTTAGAAACTTTACACATCTTCCAGGGTGTGTATGAAGTACAGTATATCCTGCAATACTGCCAGCAGCTGAATTAAATAACCTCTGGAGGTCCCTGCAAGGCTCACATTTCCACGAGAGCTCTGATCACTGCAGGTAACACATTAGAATATGTTATTAATCCCACTTCATGTTCCACTTACAACACTGCCTGCAGGGCAGGGAAAAAGTGAATCTTGGATTTAGGTGACAGCCAACAACTATAATATTCTTGAAGAGAGTGGGAAATGGAAAAAAAAAATAGCCACAGAAGTGTTAACCCTGTAACCTACACCTGCAACAAAGTAACACAGACTTAATGCTGATATCATCAGTGGCACTGAGTGTGCAGAATAATATACGGATATTTTGTGGGGCTGGGCTTCAAATGGGAAGAAATATAAATAAGCTGCAGCCTGAAACGGCTGAAGGCCATGCACAACCAACCAGGAATTTATCAGACTGTGTTGCTGGATGGGCAGGGGGTTTTCATGCACAGTTGCATACATTTACCAATCCTTCTTCCTGCAGGAGCAGTAATAGCTGCTCTTTGAGAAATCGATAGTTCTGTCGCACATTTGTTATAAGGAGTGATTATAACTTCCCTTTTTTCAATCAGGAAAAAATAATTGATGCAAAAGGCCCATTTACTGCAGATAAAGGAGATTGAAGAGTTTACGGTAATAGTCTGGGCCAGAAAGAACCTTTAAAGAACAGCTCTGCAAGAAGAAGGGAAGACCTGTGAAGTTGCATCTTGTAGGGCTGCAGTGTTTGTGCAGGTGAATAGAACTGAACTTGCTTACTTCTGAAACTTGATTTTTAACAGGAACAGAATAAATAAGAGCATGTACAAAACTCTCAACCTGCTGTAGGCAGCCCACGGCACGATTTATTCAGCTTAACTGTGCTCACTGAAATAAAACTGAAATCACACCACTTACATTGAAATCAAAGCTGCAAGTTTCATAGCCCAGGCCTTTGCACTTTTTTTATTAAAACTTGCATAGTAGTAAGCCTCACTAATACCGTATTTATTAAAAAATGAACTAGAAACAATGTTAACCAAGACATGGTTTCCAAATATTGTCTTGTTCATAGAAGATACCCGTCAGAGAGCCACTTAATTCTAAAGAAATGCATGTTATTGCCATTCTTGCAACCTGAAAGTGCAAGTGAGCATATTTAGCTACGGCATTTGAATTTAGATGACTATAAATCCATGAAAAAAGCCACCAGGTTGTCTGCTACCAATGCCAGCCAGCAGATAAGGTCAGTGCTAACACCAGCTCAAGAATCCCTCTCCATCAAAAAAACTGTGACGAGGATAAACTCTACTTATTAAATTTCCAGAAAGGGGAATGACTTCATGAATTTGTGAGGACAAGATTAAATTCCAAAGGATTTTTTAAAAATTCAAAAAGAAAAGATAAAAAAAATACTCATTTCAGCCTGAGAAATACATTTTTCTCTCATGGCAAAGATTTACTATTTTGTAAGTGAACTCGATTGAAAAATATGGTTTAAAGTGTTTTGTATTCTTTTAATATGTTTTTATTCTTTATTGTCAAAGACATTTTAGCCCAGCAAATTAAGATTCATGACATTCCATTCTAGTATCTGCAAGTGCTAGCCAAACTTTTTGGAACTGATTAAATGTAAGAAGCCAAAAAAAAAAACAAAAACAAAAACAACCAAAAAACAAAACAAAAAAAC
Organism: Corvus kubaryi; assembly: GCF_017639235.1. Classification (NCBI taxonomy): domain Eukaryota; kingdom Metazoa; phylum Chordata; class Aves; order Passeriformes; family Corvidae; genus Corvus; species Corvus kubaryi. The sequence continues at coordinate 8,035,211 of NW_024581130.1, forward strand.
CCTACCAAAAACAACACAAACCAAAAAATCATTTGGAACTCATATTTCTTAACCTTTTTCTAGTTAAAAGCTTAAGAATCTACTACACTTGAGGAACTATGTGACCATTTATTGATTCTAGGATAATTTATCACTGTCCTATACATTAACTGAACATCTACTCCTTAGGCCCAATGCCATATTTGTAATTACAGTATCATCTTACTCCTTACAACAGAGCAAAATCTTCAGCAAAACTCTCAAGTGAGCAAGACAACAAAAACATGGGGTAGCATTTAATCATCATTTGACCAAAAAAAAAAAAAAAATCCACTTTAAACTTGGCTGAGAATGTGATTTCAAAACTTAAAAGTTCTTTTGGTAATACATTAAAAGTAACTCAGTATTATGAAGCACAAACTGTGGAACTTGGCACGTGCAGTTTCCATTCACTGCAGAACTGTGCCTGCTCTAATACATGGAGGAAGTGACCTAAATAAGTGTTAAAGTTTGACCTTTGTTTTGTCTGGTAAATGAATCCATATACTTACTTCCTTTTGAATATATAAGAGCTATTTTAATAGACAGATTAGAAAATAATGGTGAAGATAAAACACAGACAAGTGTATCACCACCTGTTTTATGTTCAAAACCATCATGAGGAGAGCAGTATCTTCTCAGCTATCCAACACTTTGCCCTCTTCAAACTGTGCTTTTGTGAGTGGATGGGAAAACAAGTGAAACTGACATTTTTCTGCATCTAAACATTGCGTGTATATGGCAACGGGCACATATGGCCATACAGCAAATATTCAAATGATCTTTTGGGTTTTATTCACACTTCGAAGTCTCACACAAGCAAATGTGTGCTACTAGAAATGCAAGTGTATGCCAGAGAAAATAAGCATAACACACACAGAGGAATGAACTCCTATTACCCTATTGAGTTAGTGCTATTACCATCTATTTGTATTATAAACTATTAAAAAAATAGCATGTCTGTTTTGATGTACACTAAATATTTTTATATCATAAAGTATTACATATAAAATAGCTCCTGCTATTTTCCTTCTGGAAGCATCTAGAATTCCTTTCTCCATTTTTTAACTATCATCTTCCAAGGCAAAACCTCTGGATTTTTTGCAAGTCAAGCTGCGGACAAGCTGATGTCACGTTCCTCTAAGGCCAGCCATGTATCATGAGCAGCAGACAGTATTTTTCAGCTCTCACTCAGGAAGCAGCTTGCCTCAAGGAAGGTCACACTCCATCACTGCATCAGAGAATCTTTCTGCATGAGTGTTGGCTGTGTGGTGTGTCACTTCACATTTATAGCAGCATTACTCCGGCTCTGATGTAAATTTTATGACCCAGAAGGTTCTAATGGCTTAGGCACTCTGTCAGATATCTTCAGCCCTATCAGTCAGGCCACTTTTTGACAGAATAAAGCAAAGCCTACGTGCAGCAAGACGACTTAAGTGCCTCTGCTGTTGTTTTGGTGTGGTTTGTCTCCAAAGGATGGAGTCCTCCAGCTGGTTTAGTCAAGGATTTGCTGGAGCAGCATGCACAGAGCACTCTGTGACCTTCTTTGGGAAGTCACTTCTCAAAGTTAAGACACGTCTGAAAGCAGTGCATCACAGCAGCTACAGTTTGAGTTAATGCTAAATGACAAGTGTGCATCCTTTCTGCCACATCACTTCACGAGTCAGCTGTTGGAGGAACAGGAATCACTTCTGGTGCTAGCCCAGCGCTACAGAAGCACTGCCTTCCCAGCTCCCCCTGCCAGAGGGAGGGAGAAAATAAATCCACATGTACCTACAGACTCAGGCAGCCTTTCCCTGTGCCATAACTGGTACACAGACCGACGTCAAGACAGATTCCATACAGAATTGGAAAGAAAGCTCACCCTACAGTTCATAGCAAGCACCTGATCAAAAGAATATTAAGAATACTAGACTGTTACAAAAACTGATCATGTGTCTTTCACCTCATTTATGTTTCTGTATTTTTATCACTGGATATCAAATCCTCACCACACAAATTCATGGTTTTTTATGTCTCTGAGAGCCAAGGGACATTTAGGCCTAACACAGGATACCACATTTCTGTGTGCACACCAGCACCACACAGGGAAGTGAGCTCTTTGTCTGTAACACAGCAATGGAAAACACAGAATTTATCATTTGGGGGAAATCTATCTACTGTGGAACACTCCAGACACCTGCAAGATGAAGAAGGGTTGGAAGCGCTTAAAGCACAGAACAGGCACAAAGCTTTCCTTTCTGGGTGAACTTTTGATGGATTTTCAAGTCTGTGTGTCCAACTACCCTGAAGAGCTTGCTAGGGGATGTTAAATAAAATTAATAGTATGTGGTGGAGCTATTGTCACAGGCTGAAAAACCTCAAATGGTACTGATGATCTACTAAACATTAGAGAACCGAGAACAAAGACCGTATTTCTGGGTAAAAGATTTTATTTTACAGATACTGAGTGCATGAGCACTTGCCCTTAGATCTGATTTTAAATAGAATTTATGGCTAGAAAAAACAGACACCAAGCAAAAAGCTGTGAATGCTGTACTGATGCAACAAAGAATTCCATAAAGTAAGATATGCTTCATGTGGAGCAGGTTCTCCTTGCTCTGTGCAAGCGATCAGGCATTTTAAACAGAGACCAAATAAAAAATGAGCTGGCTGCACACAAACAGCTTTTGAAACAAGAAAAGAACATGTGCTTCTTTACAGGAGAAGCAGTGACTATAAGTTATAAAAATGCTGGGAGCTCCATCTCAGTAGCTAACAAAGACATATTTGATTCACATGTAGCAATTAGAATTCTGTAAACACTCACAAATCCACTAAATCCATTTAAATATAGTTATATCGAAACAATAAAAGTTCCCCCCCAAAAACCTTAAACCTCTTTCATCTTTGACTGGATGACCAAAACCTTCAGGTGGTTCAAGTTAATTTCTCCTGTTAGAGAAACATCACTACTACAAAATCACATCTAATAAACTGTGTTTATGACAGAGATGCTTTTCTCTCTATTAGGAACACACATCTCGTACAAACTTTTAAATAGAAATGTAGTTATATATAAGCACTTTTGATAAATGCAGTTCTACTACTCTGATCACTGTTCTCCCCTTTCCTTCAAATATGCCTGTCCTTCTTCAGCTATTTTATTTCCACTTCATGAACAAGTAGCAGCAGACTCAAAATATCTTTTGCCTGATACTACTCAGCTGATTCATTTCCATTCATATTCATATTTAATCAAGATTCTGTCATTTGCGGTATCAGTATTAAACACTGCCCTTTTCCCTTCTGAGCACAATTATGGATGATTAATAAGACTTGCAGTTCATTCCAGACTTGTATTACAAGCTACTTTTCCAGCGGTCCGTTTTGTACATTCAGCGTTATGCAAGGCTAGTGTGGTACAAAACATTCTTGGTATTCCAACTCTGCTACTCCTTAAATGTCATCGATTATTGGAAAATATGGCATTGATGAAAAATATGTTGAAATGAGAGAAAGGATGTAAATTGGAATCCAAAGAGCTGGTGCTAAGGACTTCTTTTTAAAAATCATAAATTTAACCATACAGCCTGCTATATCTGGAAGAACAAACATCTGGAGAGTGCACAGTTGGCATAATCAGTGCTAGTTTCTGATGGCACTTAAAAAAAGCCAAACAAACCCAAAACTTGACAAATCCACATGAGCTCAGCCTCACCTTCCCACTTCTCCATCAAAGACAGCAGCTGTGTGTGAGAAATATTACAGCTCAGAGCACTGTATGCTTCTTTTGTAAAATTTTAGTTGTGGCAGAGTTCCTTGCAATATTTGAAGCTATTCTGTGTCTTCAAAGCATTTATACATTTAATACCTTGTGTGTGAGGTAAGAAGGTAGCAAAGTAATACCTCTGCAATAATTGAGGCCCCTTCCTTTATAGAAGTCAGGTTTGCTCAACTTATCTGAGCTATGAAGTGTGGTGCATCTTCAGCAGCCTCCGAGCAGGACTGGCAATATGAATATGCATCATTAGAGCATTTGAAAAGACATCAGAAATAGGCCTGGCTTCAATCATTCCTTGCAAATTCAGTAATAAGCAGAGAGTAAGGAAAAACTTTTATCTCCCAAAGTGCATGCAGACCAGGACACAGAAGGATCCTTACCAGGAGGTGACTAGAAAATGGAAATAGAAATTTCTCTATGAAGCAGGTGTGGAAGGTATGTGCCCCAAGAAGAGGAAACACTGGCAAGATGTCCCGCCCAAGATAGCTCAAGCCTCTGACAGTCATGTCCAATGAAGTACCTCCCTAAGAAGATTAGGTCTTTTACCACGTGTAGCACCTAAAATGCTAATGGAATTAATGGCACAAGATAAAGTTATTTCCCTCAAAAGAGTGTGAACTGGGAGGATGAGGCACTATATGTTGCAGGGATGAAGAAATGGGAAAGGAATAAAAATTGCTGCTCTTCTGTAAAGGCTTCCAGGCACTCAAAACTTCTCTCAAGAAACCTGTCAAGCATTCAGGACAAAGCTGTGCTTATCAAATATCACCTCTCATTTCTTTTACAAGCTCAGTAACTAGTTACACTCTTCAGAAGTGTCAGAGCACTGTTCTCTGACTGTTACATTTAAGGAGAAAAGATGAGGTAGGGATTATGCAAGCACAGCATGATTCACTCAGATACTGTCATATTCTACTTACAGTTACCACTGTGTAAATAATTGCTAACACTTGGGAAGAAAAACACACACAAACTCATCCAATTTTTTTTCCCCCCATTAAAAGACTTTTGAAATTTGGTAACCAAAGTAATTATTAAAAACCAAGAAAAGTAGTTCAGATCCTTACAGAACTATTTGATGGAACACTTCTGAAAATGAAGAAATGAAAATAACAATCATTTGTGTAAAATTAATACTTCCTTTCTGGCTGATAGGATTACCTCCCTAAGGCATCTGAATCACTCCTGAGCGACATTTAGCTCCATTTTCTAACAATCAAAGAGCCCTTCTGCAGGAATTTGCTAAACTGTTCAACATCTGCTAACATCTCCTGAATATCATCTAAATGGCTGCTAAAGTTTACGACTCCTCCACTCCCACGGTTGTTTCTACGCCCGGTCACAGCTCTGCCAATCTGCTCCAACAGATTGCTCTGCTATAAAATGAAACGTTGTGTAAAATAATGAAAGGGCCTCAGACACCAGTTCCAGGGACTGGGAGTAGGGTGGTGTGGGTGTGCATCCTCATTATACATAAAAAACACAGGAAGGAGCAAGCTGGCATTTACTGAACAGTTTCTGGATCTGCTCTGCTGGGCTGTCCTGACTTTGGGGTAATTTGCTGGGTATGGCATTGAAGGCGCCTGTGGTTGCAGTTTTGAAGCTCTCCTGTTGGTGTTTGGTACTTAGGAATGAAAGAGAGGTGAGAAAAGAGCACCAGAGAAACAAAATCTGTGCAGCTGTCAGCAAATCTTGAGTGTAAGATACCCAGATGCAATCCAAAATAAGACTTTCATCATACTTTTTTCTCTTATGCAGCATTAACCACGTGTATTTATTTGTAGGACTTCTTTACAATGTCTCCATTTATTTCGTAATGTAGATATGAAAAAAATAGTTTGAATTATGTTTTGGGTTTTTTAAAGAATCCCTTTTAAATAATTGTTTTTGTATAAGAACTACATCCAATGCTTCAGATCAAATCTACTTCCTCCAAATCACAAGAATATTCAGTCTAAGTCCATTACCACTGACAAAAGAAAAGATTGGCATATTATGAGCAAAGACAGGTCCAGTCACCATATATCTCATGAAATCTTCAAGCTGTTTGGAAAATCTGGTGTGCATTAACCTGGCAAGCACTTGGTGTGCAATAGAATAAACTGTGGGACAATTTAAGTTTAGTATGGAGTACTAGTACAATACCAAAAATGTATTTCAATGGGATTAATTCACAGATTCTAGCAGATTCTCTAGACTAGCTCTGAGCTAAGTAGAAACTTAACAAGAGTATAAAGAGGGTAAGGCACTGCAAAAGTGTAAAATTTCTACTGTTACGTTTCATTCCTTAACAAGAGCACAAGGAATTCTCTAAGTGATAACAACACTTTGGCTGAAGTGTCGACATCTTAAAGGCGTTACTCTGAAACTGGTCTAACTTTAGGCTCCTTTGCAGTCTAATTTAGGGCTCCAAGAAACACCAGTTTTTATTTATTCTTTTGTTCTCTCTGCACAAACCTCGGGAGGAGGAGGGATGTGAAGGGAGGAAGCTGCTACCTGGGATTCTGACACACAACAACCAAAGTACAAACAGGTGAGAGATCAGAATCAGCAACCACCACTGTTTGCACATGGGGGTTTCAGTTCTTGAGAGCAGAACCCCCAAGTAATATCTGCCTCAAAGCCAAAAATACAGTCAGCTCATCTTCACTTCCTGCCATCATAATTCAAGTGTATTCAACTAAAAGTGAGGAGTTCCCCAGTGATTTGACAGTGGAATCAAATTCCTGGAAGATTACAAATCTTTCTAAAACCTAATGACCCAGTCAAAAAGTCTTTCTATAAACAAGACACTTGAGCTTGTGGATATTAATTGATGTAAACTATCAAATTCAAATGCATTAGCTGTTTCTCAAAGCATCCTCCGTGCATCTACTGCAAAACCAGTAATTGTTGATTTGTCTGTAAGGTCTGCAGCATTAGCTGTACCAGGGAATTTCTAGCAAAATTAGAAAGAAAGAGTTTCTTAGCCTCGCTAGATTTTATTGCAGAGTTATAAAAGCCAATCTTTACTCTCTGGAAGTTGGAAAGAACTAAAAAAATAAAAGTTTTGCATTCAAACTAAGTATATTCAATCACGTAAATAACAGTATTGATCCTTCTTTCACTGCTATTTCTGGGAAAATCACAGAAGTAAATTCCTACATTAAGTTGAGAGACATTAATTTTACAAGAATGTAAGAGAAGTCAAGCCTGCTGTCTTGCTCAGTTTCAGAGACTTTCAGTAGGTCCTTCAAGCATTTGCACAGAACAAATGGCAGCTTCATGAACTACTAACCCTGCTTACTGTTTTTGGCCTTTTTAAATTCTGAACTGCATACAGAGTGCTGGTTATATAAAAAGAACAAACAAAAAGATTATCTTTGACTTTTAGATAGGACTCCATAACCTAATCAGAGAGAGAGAGAGACTACTTCTGACACTAAATTCATTGACCTCACAATACATTTCATCTCAAAGAATTTAATTTTTTTTCCTTTTCAATTCTTCTCCTACAGATGCTTAGTTTTGAGGCAGCCTGCTTATTCAGAGCACATCTTCTCCTTGATTATAAACTGTACTTTCACAGTGCCCAGGTGTGCCAGTCTCAGGCCAAAATTTGCCCTTCTGCAAAAGGGCACACCTGGCCCTGAGCTCTCCCCTTCAAAAAATAATAGATAAAAAAAAAGGTGTGTGCAAACTGGGCTGGATGCAGAGTTTGAAAGAGGGAGGTGAAGGAGGACAATAAAGACAACTTTAGGTACTTCAGAAGAGTTGCTTCCAGCTGTGGGGGACAACAAAATGAAAATTCTTCAGGGATTGGGTTGAAAATGTAACCGGGCAAGGGAGAGCTGTCACTGTGGGACAGCAAAGCCACCCTTCCTACAAGGCACAGGTGAGCACAGGTGGAGTGCAGACAGGCTCTGAAAGGTCTTTCACAGGGGTTTTTTGGGGTTTAAGATACACAAGACAAAACAACACAGAAGTGACAACACAGCTAAAGCTGTGCTACAGGCCTTGGCTTTGCAGCACTATGGTGTCTCTGAGCAGAGAAAACACCCTTGTTGTCCCCAAAATTGAGCAGTAAATGAGTTGCAGAGACTTTGGAAGAGAGGGTCACCTGTCTCTAGGACAGGAGTGACTGAACCACAGACATTTCATGCCAAGAGACTGAGACTTGGACAGGGTGAGGATGAGAAAAGCCCAAGGTAAAGATTTTGACCAGAATGAAGAAAAGAATAATGATAAACACATGAAGGGATGAAGAAATGAAATAGTGGTTACCTACCGGTAGAGGAGAACTAGTAATGCCAGGTTTAATATATAGAGAAACATCATAAAGTAGATTTTTAAAATTTGATGCAGAAAGGCAGAAGGGAGATTTAGCAAACACCGTTCCTGTCCTTCCCTGATGAGAGGAGCACTGCATTTGTACAGGGACCTTACAAAAACCAGACTAAGTTTGGCAAAGGAATGAAAAGATCATCTTTCAGATAGGGACTGGCAAGATTTGCTTGCTTTTTAAAATTATATAGCTACAAGAGGAGAATTTAGCATAAATATCTCCTGTGAAATAATTAGGTATTAAAAAAAGAATTTAACTGAAAAAATTACACACAACTCTCAGCATCACAAGAGACTTGTATACGTTTCTCACTGCTGTAATGTAATAAAATTTTAAAACTTGTTCGCCAGAAGGATTATAATACTGTTATTCTTAGGCAATACAAAAATTAAACAGGAGGTAGAATAAAAAAATATGCTCTCTCCTGCTATAGTCTAACTCTGAAATAGAACTTTGAAAGAAAGCGCTGAATAATCAATGCAATCCTAATGGCAATTTTTCTGTATCTAAGGCAGCAGGTTTGTGCTAAACTGTTCACTGAAGCATCCTTTTAACAAGATTTTGATAAAAAACACACTCTGTTTTTTGTACCCTACCTTAAAGAACACACACAAGAATTAATTAATGGTTTTCAGAGCATTAAGGTTTCAGACACACATTTTGGATTTTTTGAAAGGAAACTCAATTTTGAGGCACAGGGTTTGATGCTCCAAAGTATTTTCTCCATCATTTTCCATCATCTGGAAATTCAGAAGCTGGGAAAGTACAGAAAATCCAGAATCTGCATTATTTTATATAAAATTTCTGATTCTCCTCATTAGGAAGACACCCTAACAAACATCATTTCTATATTTTGTGAAAGTAACATTAATGTGTGTAATTAATGAAGATTCTCTAATTTTTGTTCCCACATGCCCATTCATGGTATAATTCTACCCTGCTTTAAATGAGATGTTGTTATCTCCTGGAATCATCTTGTAGTTCATTCCTACAGGGAATAAAATGTGGAACTGGACACTTCAAAGAACCTCTAAATTACTATATAAGCTACTTCTCTGCTGCTATTTTTTTTTTTTTTTTGACCCACTATGAATTAAAGTAATTTGGAGGTTTAAAGCAAAGTAATTTTGAGGTGAAAACACCTACAAGGAGCCAAGAAGAGGAATATGGCAATCTGATTGTGTTTGGATGTTGCACAGCAAAGGGGACACAATTTGGAGCCTTACCCATGAAAACCCTGTCCTCTCTTCCATAATACAGTGGGAAATCAAGTGACATGATCAGCTCATTCACATGTTGTGAAACAGCAAAGTGAAATCAGGGTGTCTTGTTTTCGTTGGTTTTTTTTTCGCTCTTCAAGCTAAAAAATTCCTTTCCTTCAGAAATCAAACCCTTTTCTATTGAGCAAGCAAAAGCAGCATTTTAACTTGCTCCTATTTTTACACTGGTAGATTGCAACTATTCAATGAACTATGGATTTGAAACATGCAGCAGTAGGTTATGTTCAGGATACATCAGAAAGAAAAAGAAATCCTCTTTTTTTAAAAGATTTTGTCACAGTTCTGAAAATTCATTTCCATCTATCCTACAAGAAAGCTGAAGAGTGATTTTTTTTTACAAGGACATGTCCCTGCCCATGGAACGGGGTGGGACTGGATGATCTTTGAAGTCCCTTCCAAGCCAAACCATTCCATGATTCTGTGAAGTACAGTAATTTTATCCTAATGCTACAGAAATAAATGTTCCCTTGTGGGCATTATAATGAAATAAAGTATTTTAGTGGAATAAGTTTGCAAAAATTAAGTAATAAGCAACATTGTCAAAAGCGTTCTTCCCTTGCTTTAAAGAGAGCAGTATTAACAGCCAGTGAAAACCAAATCAGTAAAATTAATGATAAAAAATAAATCACTGTACATGTCATAAAATTTGAGATTAATAAAACCTCTGGAACACATCTGATAAAATCCCACTGATGTAAAATTTTTGATTCCAGTACAATAAAAGTACTTCAAGCCTGGGACAGAGATAATGACTACCCCATAAAGTATAAATCTTTTAAATTGCTCTCTGGTTGTATTAAATATTTCTTACCGAGAAGAACGGAGCAATGCCTGTGTGAGGTGTACACACAAAAGTGCCTGTTCATATAGGTGTATAAATATATACAATTAGACATACATGGACATATATTTAAATACATACTGGTGTTCTTAATTAGATTATTTTCACCCACACTTAGAAAGTCCATATTGAAAATAAGGAATGAAGTCATCATAAGCAAATGAGGACTAATGAAAAAGCTCTGGCACATCATTATCTACTACACTTTGCATGTTCTTAGTACAATAATGATCACACTGTTGTCTCAGCAGTTCCTGCAAGCTAATGAATCAAGATCATTCTGGAGCCATAAATATACAATGCCCTGGGTGTCAGAAATTCTTTCCTGTAGGAGACACACGGACGAGGAAATCCTAAGTACAAAATCAACATTTTCTGGCAGCAGGGAGGTAGTATCTCCCTCTTGGGGATGAGGACAAGACACTACAAATACCGAGTTTTTCTAATGTCCTTTGCATTTTTTTAGGCATTATCATGACTCTAAATAGTCTCTAAGCAGTTTTGATCATTTCAATACTATTCATTTTGAATTTCTCCATTAAATTACTAGTCTGTACTTTTAAACTTCATTTTAATACAGTTTTTAGGGTATATTTCCTAATTGTTTTTTAACAACTAATTGATTTACATAGGAATGCTAAAAACTCAAAGAGAGGAATAAAAAAACCTGGGAAATAATTTAGAGGCATCATCAGTACTCACAAGCAGTAACCACAGTACAATAACTCAGTAAGGGGGGTTCATAGCTGCTCTCTGTCATCAGTGGGATGCTAAGCCACTTAAGTACATTAATAAATACAGCACTTAATTTATAATAATTTAATTGGTCTGTATCATTTAGGTATTTTGGAGTAGAATAAGGGCAGAAACCAGGCCAACAGATCTTCATTCCTGAGCTTCACTATCCCTTTTTGCTGCTACAAAGATGAGTCAAAGACAGTCAACGCCAGCCAAACCTTGCATTTTATGTTTTTTCATATAATACTGGCAGTTTAGGAACAAAAGCCATGTCAGCTGATAAAATTTTTACAAGTAAAGCTGTTTCAAGATTGAAACCCAGTACAATGTACATGACTGGTCTAGCAGTTAAAGAGTTAGGAAGGCAGGTGGATAAGGGAAGGTCAACAGCAAAATTATATAAATGTATCTTCTCAGCTCTGTATAAAAGAGTTAAAACAGAATCAAAAGAGCACAGCATATCTGAAATCTGAGTGTGTCTGGTTAGCACAAGTTTTATTTATAGTTTCTCCTATTTTAATCCTCAACATCTCTCATTTAGCCTAGTGGAATACAGATGGCAATGCTGGAAAGTGTAACAGCAATGAAAAACAAAACACTTTCAAGATGCTCATCAGCAGTTAATTCAATTGCACTTTCCTTTCTTCATGGTAAAGAATTGCCTCCTTCTACAATAAGGTGAAAAAATTACGATATTATCATTGCAGGATCCAACAAATACAATTAAGATTAAATTATTCTCACTCCAGTGACAGCCCAGCAGAAAGAACTGTGTGTATCTGGGTTACTACAAATTGGTTAAAATAAATTAGAATTGATAAGTGATAATATAATTTCCAAAGTTAGCAAAGAAGAAAACTGCAGGAAGTACAAGATTCCAATATCAAGAATATCCCGTCAAGCCCCTCTGATCCTAGGAATTCAAATCACTAAGTACACCTCATTAGAGTTTACTCTTTGACTTCACTATATTGACTTTTATATGTCAAATTATGCACTGGTCAGGATGTTCCACATGATGCTTTAACTAATGCATCTATAGATGACTATTTTTCAAAAGTGCTACTCAAATTAAGGTTCAAATTAGTTATAGATTTTGTGCTGAGCTTGAAATATTAGTACCATTCCAGCTGGTACTTTGCAGCAAGCTCCGTTCATCAGATGGTTGATAGTTTTACAAGAAACCCCTAAATGCACTTCTAACATCTTATTCTGCACTGGGGTGAGTTCTGAGTCAGGTTATCACACAGAAAACATGGAAATATTGTGCATCCAACCGTGCAGAAGTTGGAAGAGCATGAGTCACAGCACACTGACAATGAGGTCTATAACCCCAGAGTCCCTTTCCTTTCCTCTGTATTCCCTTTTCCTGGTGATCTCCCCCCCATAAACTAGTTCAAAATGGCAACACTCAGACATTCTTAGGCTTGGGGCTGGCTATATCTATGTAGGTCCCCTTCTTCACTTCACACTAGGTGCAAAAAGATAACCTTTGGTCAAGGTAATCTCAATGTTTCTGCGGGGCTTTAAGTACAAGGTATGTGGGATGCAGTTCTGCAGGAAGTGTCAGTTAAAAGCTTTGCAGTACTAAAGGATTTGATGATGTCAGACATTTTGAGAGCAAATACCTTCAGTCAGGATCTGAGTGTACAGGTTTTCTGGGGACACTGAGGGTCCTTTAAATAATTTAGTTCATGACACTTAAGGACATTTCTGCTTTGATTTTCCGTTTTGCTTTGGATCTCAAGTGCTTGTTTAGAAGAGAACAATGTGAAAAAACAAGACAAGCAAGTAAGTTTACAGGTTTATACAAACACCAAACAAACTCTTTCTATATTGTGCAGATTCATGGTTAGTAAGGCTTTGCAATCAAACCACTTGAGACAGTTCAATCATAAAGGCAAGATAAACCCTACTCTTACTTTTCATGCATAGAAGGAAATACCCAGGACACTGCTTTAGAGACTTACATACTTACAGTCAGGTTACAGACTGTATTAATGGACCTGAGAAGAAGACAAGACTTCTGGCAGACTCAGTTGAAACTTTTCCAGGCTGCACTGAAGGAACACAAAGTGGAGCAGCAACTGTGCCTTCCTTTGGGGATACTGAAAATGCTTCCTTTGGATGATGCACTGGATTAACTTCGGTAGTGGAAAAAATGGAAGAGGTTCCAGCAGCTTGGTGCCAGTATTTATATGCTCCAAATCCTTTGAATTGGTATCAATAACACCAGTAGTTTGAGTAACCCTCGAGAGGGGCAATGATTGCAAATATAGTCCTAAACCCAAGGGAAGGCTGTGTGTGACCTGCTCTCTCCTTCACACTTGACTGGCAACAAGTAATTCTGGTGAAGATTGCACTGAAAATCAAAGCTTTCCAAAACAAGCAGCCTTATTCCATTTCCATGAAAATCATCAGGAATGTCTCTGTGTAATGATTTTAAATGGGGGGGTGCTGAGGTACCTGATGATTGGTAACAGTACAAAATACTAAGATACCTCTGTGGCTTAGGGTTATTTATGTATGGCATTGGTCATCACGCTCCTCACACACTCTTCTTTTAAAAACCCCAACAAAACTTATGATTTCTCGTTATAAAAGAAATGCTGGGAACTAAAATAGTCTACAGTCAATAGCCTCACTTTTAGCTAGAGGTAAATAATGCCCTGGAAACTCTCATGTGGTTCGCCAATGTTCCCTCAAGGGATTAAGTTCCTGTAGTTACAGCCTGTCCTGAGAAAAACAAAGGACAGCACACAGAAATCTTCTGTTAAAAGAATGTGTGCCTTGTTAGGTGCCAGAATCATCACTGGTGATGTGAGAGCAAATGCTTCACTCATTTCATTTCAGCAGGACACAGACTGCACACCCATAAAACATCACAGCAGGGTTACCCAGCCTCAGAATACAGGGGATGAATGTCACTGCAGCACAGTCACTGCTGCACACAGGCAAGATCAAAAATTAATGCCCTAGGTCAAAAAAGGAAACTCTACCACAGAATGGAGCATTCCAGGAACAGCTCTCATACTGAGATTTAAATTCATCAAATAACAAGACATTTTTGGAGATGCAGACAGAAGCAGACGACATATCAAATTAAGATCCCTGAAAGTGTGCAGTTTATTCCTGGAAAAACACAATCTCAAGTAAAAGGCCAAGTGTTATACAGCAAAACTAAAACAGGAAATAATATTTTCTTGCTGTTACGTCTTTATTCTGAAGTAATATTCAATTGTTCTCTCTATCCAAATCACATTTGTGTGGAACAACAGCTCTACCTCAGTCTGCAGAGGAGATAAAAAAATAATGTTTTGGAAGGAAATTAATCCTCCTAGGTAAAGATATTCAAAATCCTAACAAAAAATAATAAACACATATGTTAAATGCAGTATTCTATACTGCAATAACTTCTAGTAAAATAATTGAAAATACTTCCTTTTTATGTTTCTTCAAAGCAGTATGAATGCAAAAGGAAGTTTTATCTGCACAAGAAGTGACAAGTTCAGTTGAAAAATAACTGGCACTACAACAATGCTTAATAGCCTCTAAATTTACCAGACATTTGTCAAAATGAACAGTCTGGGCTTAAGACAAACTGACAATGCTGGAGTTATTTGGAAAGCACTGGAGACTACAAGCATATGTTCTGAGAGCATTAAACAGTAAGAATGCTTTGGCATTGGTTTCACAAATACTTGAAAATATAATTATGTAAAAAAGGCCCCCAAAACACAAGCCTCAGACTCAAAATCATGTCAGTTCTTACGCGATCAATCTAAATCACCCAGTATCCCATGTGAAATGGAACCCAATCTCTTTATCTAATTGCTATGATAATTATCCTCAGATACTGGAAGAACAAGAACAGCCCATCTGTGAAGGAATTCAGTGCTGCATCACACAAAATAATCTCAGAAAAAAAAAAAATAATAGCCTCAGTATGTTGGAGAGAGTAAATGTATGTTTATCTAGCTGTGTATGGGAAATGAATTTTAAATATACCTTAAGAGGGTCAAAATATCCTCAAAATATCCTTAAATATGTGTCTAAATAAGGGAAAATATTAAATACTGATATATTATCATGAGTATCTATCATATGTTATAAAATAAATAGTAAGGTAAAGCAGTACAAACCAGCAAAGCACAAAAATTCATCTTTCTTTGGAGTCATATTCAAAAAAATTTAAATCTACTATTTCAATTATACACAATGTGTCTAAGGTTGGAAGTCCCTATTTCTAGAAACTCCTGCTCTTACATTAAATATTTAATATATTCATAGTGCTCTATTGCTACTTAATTCTACTAATTTTCTACTAATGATTAAGAATAAACAGTCATCATTTTTTGGATGATCCAAGGAAGCATCTATTGATAAACACACCAGGCCATTAAGTGTTGTTTTCCAGATGGACTTTGATCAACTTAATTTAAGTGAAGCTTTGTAAATATTGTTCTTAGCCACTTGTGCAGTAGATTAAATGACCAGACTCCGATCAGAATGCTGCTTTCTCCTCCATGGAGACAGATGTTATCTGTGGTTCTTTATTACATTCCCAAGACATTCAAGTTCGTTTATTAAGACTGAATTACTGTAACTCCCTCTTCTCTTGCCTTCCCAACACATTTTTCTCTGCTCATCCCTGTTCAGAATATTATTGCAAAGATCACCTCTGCATGTTCTTGCATCTCATTTTTTATCCTTCTTCCCCCTTTATACTGTTAAATAAAAGCATCTGAGAGCTGCTTGTGGTCTACCTAAGCTCACTTCTCAGCATTCTACCAGTTCCACTCTTTCTAGCTGGCTTCAAACACCAACCCTCATTACCACCCTTTCCAGCTGGGCATTTTTGTGCTTTCCTGCTTCATAAATATCTGCAGAATAATTTCATTATTCCTACTGAGAAGCTCCCTCACCTTCCATCAAGCCTGCACAAATGATTTTAAAAAGCCAATTCTCAGCTAAGTCTGTAGATGCTGCACTGTCCAATGACAACTCATTGACTCTGCAATCACTTGTGGGAGCCAAAATGGGCTATAAGTGCATCTTTGGGGAAGTTCTTGTGGCAGCTTTTAAACAGCACACAAGGTTTCTGTTCTACCATTTAGAGCATTTGGCTAATTTAAATAACACAGTGACAAAACATGGCAAGGGTATTACTTTATAACCTATTTTCCTAGTACTGATGATGCAGAGGCTTGCAGATACACTCTAAAGAATATCCCTGCTTGGTTTTTTTTCCTAACGAACACAAAGCATCTGGCTTCTCACTTTTGTTACAATTACTCAACCCTGCTAACACAAGCCATCATTCCTCCAGCAGTGATCAGTTTGTATGATCTGAGCACCTTCTCAAAGAAACCTCCTGCTAAATATGAAATTTTCAATCCTTTTTTCCCCCTTCAGCTGCTGGCTGAATCAATACTGTAATAGATGTACTTTCAGTAAAAAAAACTTTTCACTCTTGACACTGCAATTGGCCAAACAAATGCAGGCAGCTTAAGGCAGCTTAGGTTCCTTCTTGTCTAACTCAGTTCCACAACACTGCTGACCTTGTAAAGCCCAAGATTCCTGGAGCTATTTTATGATCTTCCCTCATTAACCTCCAGGCTATCAATTTATGTTAAGATAAGTTCAGCCACAATGGATAAGATCAGTTTGAACTGTTTCACTGTTTGAATAATCCAGGCAAATCTTATTGCTACAATATCATTTCTATGTCTTTGGAGGGGCTAAGACTGCTAAAGACTTTTTAATGTAAAACATGGAACTCCTTTAATTAAGATTCCAGTCTTGCCAGAGACTCTGTGGACTATCCCTGCTGATATATGGAGGGATGTACAGAAAGATTTGTGGAAAATCTTACCTTACAACTTAAAAGTAGCAACACTGACTGCATTTTAATCGAATCCATGTGAAATTGAGAAGAAAAAATTGATTTTGATTTTTCTATTACCAATAAGGTATTTGATAAAAGTTTAGCAAATGTACAAACAACCTGCCTCATTCCTCTGGCTCAGCATAGCATTTTAAATTTACTAATCATGTTGGAAGCTATTAATGTGCCATTAAATTTTACCAGAATTTGTTATGTTTTTCACAGCTCTGAAGTTGTTCAGACAATGCGTCTCTGTTTGCATAATGTTTCTTGGCTCTGCTGCCACCTGCAGCAAAACACAGAACGAAGGCCCAGTAAAGGTATTTCTGTCCTGATTTGCATTATTTATTTACAGCCCCTCTTCATTACCTGAATGTACTCAAAGTTTATGAGAAAGTAATAGCAAAGGGTGATTTCTAAACTAATCCAGACCTTCCAAAATGTTAAAATGCTTTAATAAGAAGAAAAAAATAAAAGGAAAAAGAATGTATTGGGAGACTGATATGCTCATTTATTTCATTAGACCAAAAAAAGACTAGAAACATCTGTACCTATATATTTAGGCTTTTCAAAGCATCATTTCCCCTTCCAAATTTGTAAATACTAATAAACAAAATGGGAAGGAGTTTTATTATGTGCTTAAGTTTCTTTTAAGGTAGAAAACCAAAAATACTCAAGAGTTTCCTTCTTTCTTGGGGTTTTTGTGTGTGGTGGTTTTTGTTGTTTTTTTTACATTAACAGGCATAAACCTGCCATCACTCTCGTCAAATATCCAGTTCAAAACTAAAAATAGATGCTTAGCTGGATGACCGACTCTAATATTGCTAATTAGAACTGATGGGAACTACAATAATCATCTAATCCAACTGCCAGATATGTACTCCTGAGAAATGCCAATGACATGTGTGTGGCTTTTTAACCATGAACTCACAGGCAAGATCTTCATAACAACAGAGGGTTTTATATCTTAAATCTGTTTGGAACAAAAATTAAGACCACTACAAATTAAAAACATGGTGCAAGCATTAGGGTGGTTTTCAGTGGCATTAATTAGAAAGTAATATTTGTTTCTGCTTTCTCAAAGATCATTTGTGGCTTTCAAAGTGGAAAGCAACCAGCTTAAGTGAAAGAAAAGCAACATAGCAAGTTATCTGTGAAAGGGACAACAGCCTTGAAGAGCTTGCCAAGATTTCTGTCTCTTCTATGAAAAGTCTACTGGACTTGTTGGTCATGATAAAAAATTTCAGGGTCTTGTCAAATTCTCTTGTTTTTTTAGCTCAACTTGAATAATAACTCAGTTTTTCAAGTGGCGTTGTAATAACTGGATGCCACTTTACATCACTGTCCTAATTTACAAAGCAATTTATATGAAGCTATCGTCATACTGGGTCACTTGTGTGCCCTTCCAGCAATGCAGAGGACCAATTTCGAGTTATGGTATCCAAGACCGAAAAGTCCAGTTATGAAACAAGTTTCTTTCTTTAGGAAACACAGGCATTTCCTTTTTTAACAACAATCCCCTTATAAAGCCCTCTATTTCAAACTCCTACCACAAACAGGTCCAGCAGAAGAAAGCTCTACAAACCAAAGTTTGGGAAAAGAAATACCAAATATTGCAATACTCTTCTAATAATTTCTGTACTGCTGTTGATGGGGAATGAGAAGTGTAAGTAAAATGTTGAAGGAAACCAGTAAAATGTTCAAAGATATTCTCCTTGTGTGCATTCTGTCATATTAGAGGCTTATTTTTGGCATATTTGTCCTAGCACTTAAAATAAAGTTTGCTGTATTGCATCCCCACATGACAGAAGATAATTTAGTTCAGTAGCTACACCTGTTCACCGACTGAGCCCATGCATTTGCACAGTGGTTCTTGCCAGATTAATTTATCCTGCGAAATTTTTACTGAGGGGAAAAGGAAAACCTCCAGCTTCATTTAGAGGTCTTTCACAGCAGCTTTTTTTTAAATTTTTTTTTTGGTAGACTGGATACAAGAGTTGATTGATGACATTTAGCTGAGTATTTTTCTTCTACACTAACCTCTGTCAAAAAGACAACTTCTAAGGACAACGAAGAGTGAGGCCTTTGGCTGCATCCAGCATTCTGAACTGCCAAGCAAATGCCTTAGAAGTTTATAGCTTTAAAATACTGCTCAAAGAACCCAGCTGAGGTTGTGACCCTACTGGGCTCGGTAACGTACAAGTTTAAGTGAAAATATGAGATCCATGCTCCAAAGAGTTTGTGAACTCATCCTCTCCATCAAAGATAATATAACTCTTTGGCAGCAAATCCAGGTTTGGTTTCAAGCTACTATAAAAAGAAACTTCAGATGATCTTCTCTTTGGTCTCACACAATGAACTCCTGTCAAGTGATGAACAGCAGAGCTGCAGAAATAATGAAAGGGGAAAAGAGACCAGAAAACTCAGCACTGAATTTGGATTTTTTGTCCTGAAAATTCCATGATGCAAGCTGAAGGGGGAGATCTGTTGCTCTGATGGAAACACACACTGGCATGGGAGAGAGAGTCCTAGTAGTGTTTTCCCTGCTGAGGCTGTGGAGATCATTCCAGAAGGGGTTAATAAGTAGAGGAACTATTGTCCCCTTGGGATCATCGTGAAGCTGCTGCTCACACCAGCAACACCCTTCTAGCACCAGACTTGCTTGGGCTGAGCAGAGATGTGAGCTGGATGCTCACCTAAACCCGCCCTAAATGAACGAGTTCAGGTTTCAAAATTAACTTGAATGCACACACTCAGAATAATGGCACTTTGATTACTGCTGGTAACCTCTAACACAGCCCTAATCCTGGTTTAAGATCAGTTCATTCCTTGAAATTACAAAGAAAAATTTCTCTTGGGAACCAGTGCAGGAGAAGGGAGAAATGAAAACAAAATCTGATCTCATCTCCCATATATGCCAAGGAATTATGCCTGCTTTAGAAAAAAATATTAAGAATATTTAATTTGTAAGAAGATAGAGATGTGCAGAGTTTGAGTTCTATTACGAGGCAAAGACCAAAGATGTTCTGAAATTTTTTCTTTTGTTCCTTTTTAAATATTAGAAAACACAGAGTTAAGAAATTAAGAACAAAGACTTCCTTTTTTTTTGTCATAGAAGTGTCACTTCTTCAAAGAGTACTGATTTTATTTTTAGGGTAGCTTCAGTCAAGAGACCCTAATAAGAAAGAAACACAGCTACTGAAAACTGTATCTAGGCATCCCTCATATTTCAAAGCAAAATGGTATAAAATTAAAAACCAAAAAAAGAAACCTCTTGCTTGCCACACTGTTCTTATTTTGTGTCTCAATGGGAAGAGAATGACAGATGGAAGTATAAAGTGTGTTTACTCCTATCGGGCCTTTGATATGCAAATGGTTTTTCTGAAAGAATGAGAAATTCACTGACCAGAAGACATCCCCTCAGAAGAGAAGCATCACAACCTGAGGGAGAAGAGAGAGATAAACACTCCTTGGCAAATGCATTATGAACACCGATGACAGCAAGTTCTGCCACAACACTCTCCCAAGGGAATTATTATGTTTTGAAATGTAATGTCCTGACAATATTTAAATGTAAAGACGCAAGTATCTCAGGGATACTGATAATAAATAAAATACATTCACTCATTTGTTTCTATTTTTAAGCCTCACAAATAGCAAAGTGCTTGCTGTAATTCTGCAGTGAAGCCAAAACAGTTTTCAAATGCACTCACAACCTGTTTTCCACATGTAAAAAACCAGTTTTGCCCCCTTTCCATCCTGCTACAGCACAATTTGGATGCAGAATGAATGCTCCAAGAAGGTCAGAGTACAGCAGTGTAGTAACATTTCAGACCAAATAAAAACTACTTTAAGAAATGTAGCAAGGATTAAACGGTAATTAAAGCTGATTATTTTAACAGGGTATTAAGCAAGATTGCTAAGATGGTAAAGCCCAAAACAGTACCACTGACCTTCTGTATACTCAACATATTCAAACTGCAAAGTCTATTGATTTTAAAAATATTTTAAAGGATTCACTGCATTTTCCCACTGTCACTAGCACCAAAGTCTAATGAAGAAAAATACTTGAAGGTTTCTTTCAACTTATCCCTTTTTCAAGATACCTGCCACAGCTAATTGCTCACAGTAGAATTGAGATAATGCATTTCTCTCAGGCACAAAGTCCTTTTTGAGAAAAGGAGCTACGTATTACTATTTCAATAACTTTATCATGGACTTTTCTCAGGATTGACAGCCATTGTAACCATCTGACTGTTCCTCAGAACGCCCATGTTTTAAGTCTCTGCTGTAGTCCTCTTGAAAAACAAAACTATAAACCCTTAAACAAAAAAATAAACCCCACAAAAGCTAACAAGAAAGCACAGTCTTACTCCCTTCAGGAAGGGAGAACAAAGCAGCTGCAGAGAAACCCAGGAGAATTTATGTGGAAAAGTAAAAGTGCTGATGTTCTGAAAGTTAAAGCAAAAAAATAAACCCTACTTGAGTATCTTTACTATTACTACCACTCTCTTCTAAATTAACAGAAGAGTTTCATTGTGCCCTTGTCCTTGATTTTCAGGTTAAATTGCTCTGCTGATACTATTAACACTTAGGTAAAGAGGGACAAGGTGTAGGTATGAAGAGCCAATCAAATACCACTTACTTTTAAATTGCTTCTGTAGTAGCTACACTGTGGGCTTTTTTGGGAGCAGGCAACTGTAAAAATTACTGAAGACAGAGATTTAGTCAAAAATCAATTGGTTGTTTTATAGCCACTGAGCCTTCAGTTCTTTCAGGTTCACCTAATTTATTCCTAAAGCGTAGCAAAGTCCATAAATCAGAAACAAAGATAAGTTTTACAGGTTTCTCTTGAAGGAAAATCTTTTATTATACAATTCTTTTTCCACCTAACTGTAAATATTACTGCCCAGTAGATTCCAGCATTGCTTGTTATTCCTTATAAATTATATTACCTTTGTTGCTAAGAAGACTGGATACTACTCCAGGGGGAAAAAAAATAAACCAAAACAAACCAACCACCACCCACAAACAACAACAACCAAAAACCCCTTTGAAAATTAGAGAATTTTGAAATTAAAGCTTTTCCACTGTGGATAAAATACTTCCCTCGTATCATAAAATTGCAGAATCACAAAAAAACCCCAAAAGACGTTTACAAAGCAATCGTTCCTACATACATGCAAAAGAGTCAGTACCACAATTAGGAATCTCTGCTATGTGGATTTCAGGACCAGAGATGCCACCTGCTCTTGTCTGATAGAATGCACCAGCAAAACCTTCAGGGACTGAAGTGCTTGCAGACCTTGCTTGCACACTGCAGCACTGGCAAAAAGACTGGTAAATGATTAAAAGGTATGTTGATTAAAGAACTTAGGCACTGGTACAAGAGTGGCGAGATATCAAAGTGTATTTCGTCAGTGGATCTTTTTCCCTTACAATCCTGTCTCACAAATTTATTCCAATTTAGCACTCATGGGAATAAGAGCAATCTCAAGGCTGCCTTTTAAAATGATGTCGTTAGTTTGGGATCATTAGACTAGGCAATGTATTTTATGAAATCATATCATTTTATTCATAGGCAACTTGCATGCATTTTTACATTTACATTTTTTAAAAAAAGATTACTTCTCTCCATAGGCTACGGTGAGTAGCATGACCTGTATTTTTAAAACAACAAAACAGAGAGCAATCTCAAAATTACTCGCAGATTTTTACATTTATATGGTCATCACTTCTTTTGCAACAGCTACCTGGAGCACGAGTGGGTTGTTGTAAAATTTATTCTCATTTAGTGCCACCTCCTCCCTGAGAGGAAGAGTTCAGTTTAAGCAAGGTTTCTCTATTCACAGGAGTTTATGTTATGGCATTTTTAGATCTAAACACATCATGAAGTTATTTCTAAGTTTAAAAACAGTAATCCATCTGCATGCATCAGGTCGCCAGCATAAAACAGCCTGAACTCTTACAGTATATTTTTCTGGCAACTTTGCTTCATACATTGCACATTTTTACTTAAAAAAAAAAACCAAAACCCTAAACCAAAGCACCCAACAAACTCTATGGAGAAGTGTTGAACAAGTATTAAATCACAGCAGTGGAGGATTACAGAGCTCTAAAGTTGATGACTAGATTTTTTTTCCTATGTTTGCACACATGTATTAATAATTACTTAGTCAACCACTTGATTCTGATTTGCATGACCTTAATGGAAATTAGCCACTATTTTCCTTTGGAAACTACAAACTTTTCACTCACTGTCCCCAAACTGCACCATCACCCCATCTCCAAATTAATTTTAGAAGTCTCATCAGGATCAGAACCCAGAGCTGCTAATGATTAAATGGCCTAACAGTGCGTAGTATTTCCATGAGAACAAATCAGCATTTGGCACTGAAAGTTCTAAATAACCCCTTAAAAGTCCACAGACCAGAAGAATAGTTCAGTAATTATCTGTCAGTCTACTTCACGTCTAACTTGAGAGAAATGCCTGGTTTGTTCCATATGGCCCTGTACCACCTCATCCCGCTATCAGATTAATCCCAATTAATAATTATTTCTTGCCTCTTCTTGCATTTTTAATTCTAAAACTGGTGATGCCAGCTGACCAGACATGATTGCAAAGGTTGGTGGTGGCTATGAACAGGTTAGGACAGCAGTGAATAAAACAGTTAAACACATCAGTTGCATAGAAAAGAAGGGTGAAAATTACTTCTATTTCAGCTAATCTGAGCCATTGGCCAAAGGGAAAATCTAAGGAAGCTCAGCAGGGGAAGCACAGCCAGCCTCCCACAGACTGACCAGTGTCTTTACCATCTGGAGCCATCCAGAGACATGTACCAGGGCAAAGCACTGAAAAACCTCTTTAATGGGATCTTGTCAATGTAGTGGCCATTTCCTCTGGGATATTAACAATATATACAGACCTCACCTTCTTCTGCTATAATTGTTTAGCTGTTTTTCAGTTCAACCTTGTAGTTTATTTGGGGACTTTGCACTAAATATTTGGATTTTCATCAATTACTAGAAAGTTTCAAACATGAAATTTGATTTCAAAATTTTAGTCACCTGATCAAATTAAAAAAAAACAATGTAGCCCACACAACCCAAAAACATATATGTGAAATACTTAAAAGAAAAAACAAACCAAAACAAACATGAATGCCTCAAACCCCAAATACTAATCCCCAGTGATTAGAATCTGATTTTCTGACAAAAGTTAAACATTTTGCATGTTTGCAGGGAAGACAAAAAAAAAAAAATCCAACCTATCCAAAGACCTTTTAAAAGGGAGTTCTTAATTTTCTATACTGCTCTAAGAATCTATAATTTTATTTTTTTTTTTATACTTTGCACCATCAGTTTACTTAATGTTTCGTAAGGAAAGAATATAGAAGGCAAAAAAAAATTCTAATCAATCTAAAATTTCCTCCAGAATTCTCTTTTCAAGAGAATTCAGGTCTTTATTAAAAATTGAAAATGAATTTTTTCAAAATGAAGTCCATTAACAGCATTTCGCTTGCTAACATGGTTTAACATCACCTGCTAAATGCAGTAACTGGGGATGTAATACTCAATAACTGAGATAAATAGGCAAAATGGCTATAATTCCTAGTTTACAAAGAGAAATACACACAGAAGTCATCAGATATATTATTAATTTACTGCATGTCAAAGAATGCCTATTCAGATCCTGAAAAGAAAAATGTACATTTCCCCTCATAATCTGGGATTTGCCTTTCCTGGTATCCTAAATGCTACAAACCAACCCTGTCTCCAGGCATTCCCCTTGGACTCTCCCCAGCATCTTTACCATCTCCTGACTCTTTAGCTTCTTTTATTTTTTCTGCTAACCATGGTGGAAAATTTAGTCTGCCTTAAAATAAAAAATACTTCTATATCTTTTATTTCACTCTCTCACCTCCCAATGATTCCACATTCAAGTTCTTGCTATCCTTATGAAGGCATCTTGAACATACATGTGTAAGTATAAAATTACATTAAAAAACCCGTGGTTTCTCAAATATTGATTAAAATTAATTGCAGGAAAAAATTGTAACAGGCAAATATGATGAGGAATATTACCACAAGCATGACCTATAAATAGTCACCAAGTGAAATATGTACTTCAGTGGAATACTTGCTAAATTTGGGAAGGGTTGTTACCGGCCTTTACTCCCCCCACCCCCGCCCCCCCCCCCCAATTGCGTGCGAAGCTGCCAATACACACAGATACTGGTATGTAAAATTCTGCACATACTGAAATAACTCTTTAATATGATTTTTCAATTCTTCTATCTTGACTGCTCAGTTTCTCCTTGAAGACTGGCTTGCAGTAAAGTTGAAATCTACATTTTGACTCTGCATAAAAGATAGACTGCTATTAAATTCACTGTTCCACAGGGACTTTATTAAGGCTGCTAAAGATCTGTGCATCATTTTAATTAGAATTAACACTTTCATCTTGTTTATGAATATATGTAAGATAAGCTTTGAAATATTTAACATCTGGGAATACAGTCAAGCTGTCACAGCAAAATTAAGACATTTCACATACATAACTATTATTATATAATAGCCAGATACCAAATAACTAAACATTCATTGTTAGCATTTGGAGTATAATCTCTCTATGCATACATTTCCATGTCCTTTGGGAATTCATTCATGCTTTGATCAGTATCCCTTTGAAGCAACTTTTCTTTAAAGAGAGACATTTCAAGTGCAGTCCTTGACTGTGTTAGATGTTTCCCTGGTAGGTACGAGACCTGTTTTACATAATTTATTCTGCTGTTAGCAGACACATTCCCAGAACAGCACAAGCTTGGTGCAGCAGGTTGCTTCCCAAGGATCACCTTCCCTTGCTGATGTATTTACTTGGCAGCATAGAAAGATTCACAGAAATGACTGTTCAACAGGTCACCATCTCCAGGTCAGACACCTCTTGTGAACTCAAGGTTCTTCCCAGCAGAATATTCTCCTGGGATTCGATGGGACTCCTAGAAGTAAAAGTAAGGGGGGTGGAAGATAATCCAAACAAAAAAATCCCACAAAACTCTTCAAGAGAGAACTTTCAGCACATCAACTAGAACACTATGGGACTGTGTTTTGATACATGTCAGACAGTAATCTTTGTTAATTTAGCCCTTTCGATCTAGAGCTTTTTTCAGCATTTGGCATCCAAAACTAAGGTAGCAGCTGACATTTTGGAGCTCCAGTTACTGATCCTCTCTTCCTGCCAAGAGACCTGCAAAAGTAAACAGCAGTGCAGCTCAAAAGCCATCCATCTCCATGGCTTCTCTTGGAACTACTGAGGATGAAAAGAATTTCTAAATGGTTCCTCTCCTTTCATGGGAGTTTCGCTTCCTCTCCCTTTTCTCTTGTACAAAGGTATCAGTCAAATTTCGCCATTAACAATATTGCCTTTGCCTTTCATTTCTTCCCCCATTTAGCAAGAGCTTAAGCTTGTGAGTAGCCTCCAAACTGCTTTGCCCAAATAAAGCCTCACACACGACAAAGCTTGGTTGGTGTGGTTTCTGAGAACCTTTCAAATACCACTGCCCTTTAAATCTAAGTTTGCCCATGACAGAGAATGACCTTACAGTCCACATACATTTCTGTCTAAGACAACTGATACTAATTTTTTTATGCTATTTCCCACCTTAAGTTTTAGGAAGAAAAAGCAAAGTGTGTTGACTAAAGAAAATTTTGTTTCATTTACATTATTACTGAGACTTGCAAAAAGCAAATACAGTTCAAGTTTTTAAACACCCACACGCACATTCTTTTGTATTCAAGACAAATCTCAGAAATCACTCTATGCATTCGCTTCTGCTTGTGATTCCTAGGCCACACCATGCCAGAGAAAACCTCTTATTGATCACTTTTGAAATTATATTTCTCAGCATAAATGCTTGAATAATTGACTGAATAAAATGATGCTAAACCTCTATGGGAACTGTTTCATTACAGAAGATGCTTTATAGTTTATTTGTGAATGTGTTACTGATTAATAGCCTGCCTCGGAAGAAGTACTGGTGATTATCTTCAGATTTTGTATCTCCACTTTATGAGTTCTCAAAGGGGACATAATCTATATTGAAATAATAATATTCTAACATGTTTCAATTATTTCAAAGTATAAATTTAAGTGCTTGTGCTCAGAAGCCTACAAAAAAGAATCTTCTAAAAAAATCTAATTCCTAGATTTTGAGAATTTCTGAGCTATTACATATTATAATCTGTAATATATATTATTATATAATTAGAATTACATATATTACAATTTGAGTCATATTTCTAATAATTATTGAAAAAATCCACAATCTACTGTAGTGTTAAGAACTTGTAAACTTCCATGGAGCATTAGGACTAAAATTTTTTCTCTTAGCTTATGCTTATTTTTCAGGGCTCCAACAGGAATAACAACAGTTGGAGAAACTGAATTTTCAAAGACAAATATATCAAGCCCTTATTATGCCAGAACTGCTATTCTACTGCAAGAAATGGCTATGGAAATCCTTAAAACACAATTGTGCTGTGCACACAGTCGTGTTCCTTTGTAAATTGGTGGCCAAGGTTTGTCACAGCTTCCTCACAAAGGGTTTCTCTTTCACAACTTTCAACAAATTCCATGAGTAGCACAAGGCATTTTGCATTCCACAGGTGTTATTAGGTCTTTATAAGTGAAACATCACGGTTTTACTCTCCTCCATTTGTTGGTCACACAAGACCTCTTCCAAATTCAGATGTACATTTTCAGCACACTGAGGAAACCCACATGCTGAGGATATATTCAGCCATTAAAAAACCCCCACCACACTTCTCTTCCAGCTGCAGGAAAACCTCAGCTGTAGGAAGACACAAGCAAGCAATACTGAAATTTTGCATTCATTAAATACAGCAGGCCCAGGGTTTCACTCAAACAAAACTCACCCCCACTCAATATATTTTAACGTTGAAACAGTTAAGGTTGATCATGAGCAAAGCGCGATGAACATCTCACAAGGCAAATTAATGTGAAATATGTGAGCTGAAGCTTTAGCTACGGATCCCAGAAGAGGGGAAAAAAAAATTATGTGGCAAGCAAGGAAAAGCTGCATTACCCAAGAACGGAGGGGCACAGGTTCTGTTAGTGTCTCTAGGATGTGACACATTTTGAGGACAAATCCTATGACAGTGAGGGACACAAGTACCACAGAGTCAGTGCATTCCTTCCCCTCCTGCCACACTACACCATCCAACCTGTCAAGTGGTCCTGGGTTTTGGCAACACAGGAGAAACTTCAAGATAAAAAATAATGAACAACAGTTTTACAATGCACTTCAGTCACCATACAGTTGAACAGATGTACAGATGCACTTGTATTTATATTTTCTGTAAAAGTTAAACAGCTTGTTCCCATTAGTACCACAATTTTTCCATCACTGCAGTGTACTTCTTTCAGCAGAGCAAGAGCAAATAACTCATTTACTGTGGGCTGCTGCTAATGTCAAATCATGCAGCTCTGTTACCAAGTCACACACAACAACAAAATCAATCCTTGCAGTCCCTTGGACAATTTTTGTCTACTGTTTATCAAGGATAGCTGGTAGGATCAATATCCAGCAATATTCACTAACGCAGAACCTGAGGCAAGACACACTTGGGTTATCAGCATGCTTTTGTTGCTGAAGTTTCATGTCTGTGTGTACAAACAGAAAATATTGAAGTTTTTGAGTTTGAAACTCTCTATTTAACCTCAGCTGGCTTCCTTCTTCCACTATCAAAGCAGGTTTCCATTCAATGCACACCTCAGTATCAGAGCAAAGAACAGCAATTGCCAACATTAATTCAGTTTGCAAACAATAAGCTTTATATTTATGCATAATTTATTTAGGTGCAGTTAGAAAATCAAGGCTCTGATTTGAATTTTTACAGTGAAATATTCTGGAAACCAAGTTACAGTGACTATTGCAAGGGTCTTTATTTGCTCCAAATGATGCAAGTATGACATGACAAGAATATGCAAGCAACTTTTATTCATTTATTATCACTGGAATTTCCTTACTATGTAGAACCAAATGTAAAGGGGTTTTTTTTGTTCCTTAAATCCTTACTTTTGTAGCAATACCCCCCTTCCAGCTGTTTAATCAGACTTTTTGTGTTACAATTTATCCAGCTGAACAATCTGCAGATGGCTGTATATTAAGTGAAAGGGTTGGCTGGGAGCTACAATGTGACTTTTTACAGCATTGAGATTTTTCTGGCTGTTAACTCAGGCAGTTATTGAAGACAGGTGCCCTCGGATG
This sequence comes from Corvus kubaryi, assembly GCF_017639235.1. Classification (NCBI taxonomy): domain Eukaryota; kingdom Metazoa; phylum Chordata; class Aves; order Passeriformes; family Corvidae; genus Corvus; species Corvus kubaryi. Next base: position 8,064,352 of record NW_024581130.1, read on the forward strand.
CTTATTTAATTCCTATCACTTTGTTGCAGAAAAACCCAAAACGAACCCCCCCCCCCCCCAAAAAAAAAAAAAAAAAAAATCGAAGTCAGTAACTAACTTAAATATCCACATTTTTAAGGCACTGAAAAGAAAATGCAAAAATGCTACACTGAAAAAATCCAAACAAATGAAAACAAAACAAATAAACCCCAAACCAGAAAGGGCCATCAAAACAACTTAAAAGTATTGAAAAAAAGGTGAAATTACTGAATACAGCCAAGTCACACCTCTCCGGATTGGTGCAACTCACTAAAAATTCATCCTTCTGACAGTAAGTAATACCCCATCCATACCACAGTTCACCATCCCTCATTTACCTCCTATTTCAGCCAAGCAACAATGCTATTTTTAATTTACACTCATTGCAAGCCATAAGGACAAAATATTTTCCTGCGTGCAAGTGGAAAAGGTACAAATGAAAGAGAGACACAGCCTGAAATAGCTTGGCACATGACCTGCCATTTAGAAATTAAAACCAGGATATAGGAACATAAAAGTGCTGCCAGTAGCATCTGCAATGTCACTTCAGAACAGAGAGTAATTTAAGTTTTCATCTACTGTAAACATTTTTTTTCTAATGTATACAGGCTCAGACTTTTTCCATCTGCTAGCAGCTATATGTGGTTAAACATTCAGAAGCTTTGAACAGGTCATTATCAATTACTTTTCTATACTCTTACCTACAGATTTGCTGTCATGCACAACTTCTATTTATTTTCCCCATCCTTATTCTTGGATTGCACTAAAAACATCTATTTAGCAGTTCCACCTAAGAGCTGAATCTGGAATTGACAAATCACAATTCGACTTTATCCGTATTGAGAATTGAAAGTTAAAATACATGTTGAGTGTTCACAGATGATGTGCAGCCTGATATAGGCTGAAGAGGAGGTTTTTCAGTGGATAGAAAACCATATCACCAATAATCACAAAGGTTTCGAGTACTATCATTGAAATGGTGAAATCTAAAGCTCTGCAGACTCACAAATTATGTAAAATAAGCTGTCATTCTTAAGCACAAGAAAAAAGTGTAAAGACCTTTCAGAGCAGTCACAAAGTTGAGAATCTGTTATAAATTTCATTAAACATATGGCTGCTTACTTGGAAAAAAATTAGTATTATTTAATTTTTTTAACTGACCATTAAGTCACAGATGCTATTAAAAAAACCAATGAATTAAAAGACAGCTATTTAAATTATCTCCATAAGAGACCAAAGCAGAGATGATTGTGATTGCCCTATTCTGCAACAGAGACAAAACAGTCAGTGGATCCTCTTAGTCCTTCACTCATTCAGCCTCTGACAAATTCCTGTCTCTGGCTCTCCAAAAGGAGTTGGCAGGAAACAGAAATTTGGAATTTTACACCCTATATCTTAAGGATCTACTGCAACACAAGTGAACAGCCCCAACTCTGCTGCAGGAAGGTTTTCCCTTAAAAAGAAAAGTTTTAGCCACTGAAAATTTTGTATTTAATCTCATTTTATCCTTTTTTTTGTAGTCAAAACCTTTCTATGCTTGTCCTTTAAAGATGCTGCCTTCAGTGCCTGGTAAAGATTAGATCTCCTGAGCAAATAAACATGTGGAAGAAAAACCAAAAGGAACCTTACACACTACTGTATCTCTACAACTCTGAAACTTGCAGTTCCAAAGTACTTTATTCCCCCCTTTTCCCATTTTGATGCCAGCATACAGGTAACAAAAGCATGACTGTAACATGAACTGCTTGGTTTCCCAATAACAAAGCCACACTACAGGTACATAAATGAGGAGGGGATTAGTTAGTATCTGAAAAATGAGAGTAGTTTCTAATTGGATCAGATGGAAGGGCTGAAGAACATAAAGATAGGATTTCTACTTCAGCAGCCTAACACGGAAACATTACCACAAATTCAGGTGATAAATAATGGAAAGAATTAATTTGTTCAATTAAAAACTCCATGTGTTCAGGCATTAGTATCCCTGGGAAGTGTTGTTCAGTCAACTCAAGGTCAGAGGATTTGAATTTTACATTTTCACTTCTTAGTCTATTTGTCTCAATTAAAATAAACCAGGTGAGTCTGTCAGTGCCTGTTGTTTTACATTTTTAACACTTAATATTGCTTCAACTATACCATATTTACCCCACTTTGGAAGTGGTGGCTTCCTGAGAGTATTCCTTATGAAGAATCAACTTTTTATGGCTAGTGAAATACACTTTCACACTCTGATTGGTTAAGACTAAAGTAAAATCTGAAATTACTATAATAATTAGTATTTGCTATATATAATTGAATTATTCTTTGCAATTAATTCCTAACCTTGAGTAATTCAGATAATTTTTGGTAAATCATTAAAAAGTCAAACTTCAGTTAACAGTCATCCAATTATTTCTGTATCATGCCCAAACAGAAGTGAACCATTATGATTAAGTTTGCGGAGTGCTCCTTGTCATGATTGTTTGTTCCTATGTAAAAAAACCCACCATGAAGTCCTGATATGGCCTGTATATATTATATACTTGTTAAATTTAGCACAACTCTTGTCTTGGGCTGACATTCAGAGAACACAGAGTACTGAACATGCCACTTTTAATTGTTGTTTACCGGAATCCTGTGCAGCATCTCCTCCTTCTAAGCTGCAACTTGGTAATGGGGCTGGTGTCAATGCATTAGCAAAAGCCAGCAGTTCATGTCAGAGCAATTTCTGATTAGCATTGCCAAATTATTGGTTCTAATTTATTCATTAATGCCTAAAGAAACAGAATAACATGTGAATGATGCTGCTATTTCAGGATTTTGAGTGGAAAAAACTTGAAAAGTAGATTCAAATCAAAGACTCACAGATTGTTTACATAATAAGTTTAGAGAAGATTGGTATATTGGAGGTTATCCCATTCAAAAACGTACAGAACACACAAATACCTGAGAATCTCTTGCAGTCAATGCCACTTTCCCCCACTGACTCCAGAAAAGGAAGACAGTCCCAAATTAGCAAAAAATTCCCTGTTAATATTCCTCTGAGCTAACTAGACACATTGGGGTATACATTTAACAAGTAAGGATATTTTAATCCAGTTGGGAATTCTTCTCAGACACTTTGGCTCTGAAATGATGCTTTTAAAAGAAAATAGAATGGATAGGGAATACTGAGAGATCCAGAGACAGAGAGAGATGCTTAAACCCAATTGAAATAACTGAAGTGTTGCCAGTTAGGGAAGCAGGTAAAGCAGATTTAGGCAGCTGAAAATAACTTATGATTTTTAACAGCAGTAGTAAAACTGACCAAAGGTGTTTTTTTAGCCCCATTCTTGCTGCTTTGCAAAACAATGAGCAATGACAAAGGCAGAATATCCTTCCTTATGCCATTCTGTATTTTGTGAAGAGAGACTCTATTTCCACAAATACCAAAATAGAATATTATTCTTGAAATTCTGTGAGAGATAAGCCATATTTGCCATGAAGGGCTTATTCCTCACTGAGCCACAGGCTGCGGTATAAAAAGTTTGACACCATTTCTAAGTAGGAAAAATATATTCAACTATTACCAAGTATTGCCCACCACCCAATTATTTGTCAGAATAGACTTCAAAATAAAAAATTATTATTTGGACTGTTATTTTCATGCACAAGAAAGGTTCTCTCCCAAGTATGTCAGATTATGCCTGCACAAAGCACTGACAGAATGGTGCAAAATACTTTCAAGACTTAGATTTGCAATTCCAGCAGAGGAATGGGAGGGACAGAAGGGATTTGGGGGAAGGACCCAAAAGACACGAAAATTTTGTAAATATATATCAGGTCTTATCAGGCTAATATAGAGAGGCTTCTACTTCTTCCCCCATCTAGTCCCCAGCTTGCTGCTTCTCTGAAAACAAGCTCAATGTAAATTTTAAAAACTTACCCTGAGACAGTTAGTAAAGTTCAGGTATTTTTTGATTTAATGGGTATTAAAAAGTTAGCTCAGGATTTACTGACAAGCAATGACTCTTTTAAACTCTGAATGTTATTCATGTCTCAGCCAAGAAGTAAAGTCTCAAAAAGAACATTATGGCTGTCTGAAAGATGCCCATCAACACACATCTGTATCATGGTTCAGTTCACAACACTCAGCAGTCACACTGAAAAAATCCCATTGTACAAATGCATTCCCAGCTCTCCATGTGTCCACCTCCACTACCAGCTTTAGCACAAATGTAGCCACCCTGACATAACCCTTCCACTCATGGTTTATACACTGCAGAGCAGGAACTACTGAAATTAAATTGTGCTCTTTGGTTATGAAAGCATCTCAAGCAGTTGGGCTTACCTTGGGCATGACATTCAAAAAGCAATGCAAAACAAATGTACTCTGAAAAACTGTCAGAAAAAAATAACACAAATATTTAGATTCACTGTAGAAGATTAAATGGACAACACCAACCTATGAAAGTTACTTCAAAACACGTGGAAGCTCTATTAGATTGGAATTTTCTAAAATAGTAATTTGTAATTCTTAGGGCAAATAGTTAAAAATACGCAAAAACTTGTGGCTTTGGGTACTCCATTTCATTTAGAAGGTACCTGGTTCAGCAGATCAAGCTGTCAATTGAACAAACCAGTGGAGTCAATGTACTGCACAAAACATTTCTGGCAGACTTTGGCTGCTGGCTATATTGCTCATGTACAGATCTAGGGTATGACTCACTTGCATAATGGACAGGAATTCATTCAGCATTAAAGTTTCAGAGAAAATCCTTATCCCATTAAGAGAGAAACCTTTTGACCTTATGTACAAAATTATGCTGGCTTCCAATAATGGCATTGTCAACATGGTATCTTTGCAACGAATGTATTTTGATAATTAATGCCAGCAAGATCAGACAACAAAGTGAATTTCATTTTCTGATTACAGTGCATAGTGCTTTTAATGCTCTCTATTATCCAAGGTTGCTGTGCAGCTTGCGTTAACACCATCCAATCTGAGAAACTCTTGAGGAAAATAGCAGAGTCATTTGTGGAAAGGATGCATATGGACTCTCCCTCTCCCTTTTTGCTACGAAGCAAATGTTGGATCCCAGCAGACAGCCTCAGCAGCCACTGAGATTTCATTCTTTACAACCACCACTACAGAAAAAAGCACCTTATTCTCAAGTCATTTTGAAACTATTATGGACAGTGCAAGAGAATACACAAAGTACATATGACAGTATAGGACTTCTCCTAAAAATTAAAAAAAAATGAAAAATTGAACAATGTTTTCTTACCATGGCAGGAACCATCCAGTTCTTCATATCCCACACTGCAGATGCATCGTCCCAGAGGCACCAGCCAATCCCCATCTGCCCCGCAGTACAACTTTGGGGTGTCCCGTTCCTCAGCACTCTTCACACAGGAGCCCCGCACTTCCACCAGCGAGGAAGAATCCACCCTTGGAATGGTGTCAGGGAACATGGCCAAATTACGGACCGTGAAAGGGCACTTCTTGTAATAGACACGGACTGACACCAAAGCAATGCATGCTCCAATGTCCTGAAAAGCAAGATAAAATCCCTTCTTGTTTATGGGCCCAACTTCACGAACTTCGGTGTTGAGTTTGAGGATGCGGTCGCCCAAGTCCATCTGGGTAAAGCTCTCATCAGCAGCTATAGTATCAATTTTAGTGTACTGGTTTGGCTTGAATTTTACTCCATGAGGCTCATCTGACTCCATGTAGTAGAGATTGAAGGTTTCCTTGCAGGTCCCCAGCACCCACGGAATGCTGTTGCAGTCCCTCAGGGTGAACTTCATCTCCACGTAGATTTTCTGCGCAGCGTCGCGGGAGACCCAGTTGGTTTGCAGCCAGTTGTTCTGGTTGGGTTCCATCACATTGCACACCTGGTAAGTATGAATGGGACGGTTGTGTTCATCCATTTCAGTTATGGCATCCCACTGGAAAGGAAACAAAAGTGTTTGAAAACCAGGAAAAATATGTATCGGGCATATGCATACACACACGCCCCATGTATATGCATCTATGGCTTAATTATGAAATTAATTACTTCAAGTTTAGTGGAATGACAGTAGTTAAGAGAAGGTAACTACAGAACACTACACAAGTTTTATTTCACAAACTCCACAGTGATTCTATATAATAATGATGTTTCTATTAATAGACAGATTAAAAAATGACTGGGGCCTATCAGAAATACAGGCTGTGTTTATATTTTTTTATATATATATATATTCATATATTTTATATCAAAGGCTCACCAAATGCTTATTACATAATCAGATACTCCAAGATATTACTAACATCCCAAAAATAGCTTCAATATATCTGAATCAACTTTCTACTAAGCAGTCATAATATCAATGTAGCACTAGAGAGAGGTTTTCTTATCAAAACACAGAACTATTTATAGTTCTGTATCCAAAAATATTGCACCAGAAGTTTTAGCTTGGCTTTTAGATGTACTGTTCCATCAGGGTACAAGCAGCAGAAAACAAACAAAACAAGAACCAAAACCAACCAACATTAAAGTCACATTAAAAGAACACATCATGTGCTGTATTCTCCAGAGGTCTCAAAAAGAAAAAACGAACCAAAAAACCCACCAAACATCTCCCCACCACACCAAACAGAATTAAAGAGTAGGTAGGTGGTTTAAAAACCATAGTTTTTAAAATACAGAACAACCTTCCAAACTGGCATAGGCCATCTTAAAGCAAGCCTCAACATGCTACTGTCTCAAAATTATTAAGGAAGAAAAAAAAATATCCAAAATATCCTCCTCTTACCAGGAGATTCTCTTCAGAAATATTTATATACTCACTCTGAATCAGTATCTCAATTTGAACTTAGAAATTAAAGCCCTAAAGTTAGCTGTTAACCACACAATTAATACCATAAACCTATTTTTCTGTAGGAAAGTAAAGGCTCAGCACTTCAATAAGTGGTTTCAAAGAATAAAACAAAATGGATTGATCAAACATGGTCAGTGCTTTAGTTCATTCAAAGCAGATCTCTCATGCTGTACGCCTGGGCCTTTCCACTGTGCTCCCACATAGCCTGCTGACATCTCCTATTTCAGATGAATTCCTCTTTGGGCAAGAAAAATGTTTAAAATGTGCAAAACTGTATAATAGAACTAGTAGTCTAACCATCCCACATCTAAAATACTTGGAAAAAGGTTAACACTGAGCATCTCAACCAAGCCCCTGCACTGGGCCATGCTGGGTAAGGTACGGTTCTAAATACAGCACATGCTCCTAGGTACAGTCCTAGATACTGAGTGCTATCAAGGTGACTTCCACCTCCCCCAAAATGTCACTTTCCATGACTGAGAAGTCTGACAGAACTCACTCTGTGATAGTCTCTGACATGGACACAGTCTCCCTGCATGAAATACAATCTGCTTTTACTTTTACCTGAGTTTTGCATTTCTCTTCTGATAAAAACAGTCAGAAAAGGCAACAGTTGAATTCAGTGCAGCCAACAAAAAGCTAAACAATTTATCAAACACACACTGGTTTTATTTTGGGTGTATGTCATATTATAGCTCTTATTTAATCCAGTTACAAGTTCTTATAAACAGTTGTGAAAAGCTTCAAAACCAAATGAGCAGAAGCATCTCACTGGTGATGTTTGCATAGGGATGTGATGCTCCCCCAAAAATCCCTGACCTGATAGGCACAAAAGCTGGCAGGAGTTGTCTGGCTTAGTCAAGCTGACAGTTCAGACCTCCTTCAAACTTCAGCCGTCCCAATGTGCTGCTTTACTTTCAAAAACTTTTGATTACAGTCCTTTCAGATGAGGAAAACCTCTGCTAATGTTGACAGAAGCAGCAGCATAAAGCTAATTCTTACACCTGGAGTTCTAGGATTTTTGGGAAAGACATGATAAAAACATGGTTTGGAGGAAGGACTTCAAAATTCTATTAAAAAGCAACAGCATGGCTAAGAGGCTACATTTTACATAAAGCAGGAGTAAGTCACTAAAATAGAAGAACATACAATTTGAAGATTGGTAGAGAGAAGATTCCAAGATACTAAACACATCCGGGTACAAAATATCAGATTAGGCTACAAACAAACCACACTGGGATTTTAGTTAAAGTCTCAGCTGTTTCCGTATCTCTACAAGCTACTTCACAAGCCCTGTTTTGTTTTTAAACTTCACTAACATCCAACAGCTGTACAAAGAACACGATTAAGAGCGAATTATGTAACTTTAATCTGTGTTAGCTATGTAATACTGAAATCTATTTTCATTGATTCCAATTTTTTTAAATTCTATTTTAAACCAAAACACTGGAGACTTAAAATTAGCAAGAGCCATTTAGTACACATCAGTACTGAAAGCTGTTCCAATTAACAGGGGTAGCTATATCAAGGAATTGAAACTGTCTATTTCCTAATGAGCTGATATCGAGGCAAACTTCACATGTAGAGAAAGACACCTCTCCCACAAGCTGTCACACTGATTGATGGATTAACACTGGGTTCTTCATCTCAGGTAACAGTTACTGAGGCACCAAGCCCAGCAGCAGTTTGGTAACCTGGGATGGCAGTTTTAGAATCTTGCACACCTCATTTTAAGAGAAAAGGGGGGTGTGGGGACACTGGGTACTTAAGCCCATACCTTCACTCACCAGTTTATGGGAGGAACCACCTGCTCTTACAAATTTTACTCCATTTATATGCTAAGCAAGAAAGTTCCCTCCCCTTTCTCCTTATCATTTTACTCAAAGGATAACTCTCTAAAAATGAAGGGTTCTGCATCTACATATACCTAACCAGTGTCCCTTAGCTCACCTCTAAATAAGAAAAGGTTGTGGCAAACTTAACATCAACATATTTGGATATCTGGCACACAATGGCACCCCTGGGTAAAATATTCTACACAAATCATTTGTTGTTGAGCAAAGCATGGGGATAAGCACTGGCTTTCCATGCAGAGAACTGATGGAAGAAGTTGTGTCTGAAAATATCATGGGATGGGAAACTAGGGGACAAAACCTGCTGTCTTCAGCCATTCCACATTTTACTACCTGCTAAGAAGACACCACTGTTTAGGCAAATCCTCAGTGGTAATAAGTCTTATTTCTTATCTGGCAACAAAAGGAAGGTTTTCACTCTAAACTGAGGAACAAAATATACAAGGTTCATGGTAGACTTGGCTTCAGCAAGAGAGGTAATTTCAGAAATGGAGTTGTCAGCTACTTCTTACACATAAACATAGGCTGACATTTGAAAATTCAGTGAACCTGAACTGTAGAAGTGCAATATTCTGACATATATATCCCCTCATTTCCCACAAACACTCACTTGAGACAGTTCAGGTCACTGTTAAAGTCCATCCTGTTAAAAGGGATGGACTGTGTTTGTCATACAGAAATGCTACTGTCCTGAAAAACAGTCTGAAGAAAGTTTCAAGTGTGTCCACACAGCTCATGTACCCAAAAACAATTAAATAAACATTTCCTTACTTCTCACATCCAGTGAGGATAAAAAGAATGCACACAGTGTTTTCTCCAAACTGATCCTTTTTTTTTTTTTTTTTTGTTACCCCACTAAATGGTTTACTACTTATTTAGGTCATCCCAGATCTCAGCTGGGAGTCACCTAATGAAATCTACACATGTAGAACACACTCAGCTGTTCACTCCTGACAATCTTATAGGTCCCATTTCCATGGAAACAAGCTGAACAGTAAAAATAAAGGGAGTTTTAGAAGTTTTTAAAAATTCCCTTATACTAATCTCCAGTGAGATGATCTTCATAAAAATGAGATCAGAAAGGTCTAAATGAGGAAACACCAGAAGAGGACCTGCACTTGGTATGCACAGCTGCCATCTGACATGCACATTTACACATCTTGCTGCTGTAGTGACATTCAGGCAAAACCACCTACACACTACATAACTACAGAACTGCAGAAAAAACAACTTATCTCAAATGAACATACCTAGGAAATGAACTTTTTAAGGCACAGGTGGCATTTAAGATGACATTGAAAACAGCAAGACTAAAGAATATTTAAAAGAACTACAGAATTGCTGTAAGTTGAAGGTATCAAGCTGTATTTCCCCCCATTCCCACTAACTCATTTTTCTTTGCCTTCACTTTTCCCAAAATCTACAATTCTGTATGTGAAAACAGGTGCTCAGACCCCCACAGACAAGTGATAACACTGAACTCACAAAATGGGCCTATTTAAAAGGAAAAAAACCCAGACAAAATTCCCCAGCTATTTGTATGTGTCTTAGCAAGTACCAGTTGATGTAGCTAACAAAATAAAACAGCAATTGAACTACTTATGTTCTTATATTTAAAATTGAGGTGACAAAGTTGCTTAGGGAATGAATAGCAACACATAGCACACTTTATTAGCTCTGTGGAACTAAAATGACAATTCACAATGCAGGTTTAGAGGAAAATGTGACATCTGTTTGCTACATAGACAGAGAATATGAGAGTAGAGGGCAAACCCCTCAATCTGTGGAAGTAAACATGATTAAAAGGAAACAACAAAATCAGAATTGAACAAATAAGGAATACTTAGAGCAATATAAACAAGAGAATACAGAAGAGAAAGTTGTTCATGCACTCAAAATAGAAATCCAAAAGTGACTCATTTTCTGTTATTTACATGAAGCACTGAACAACTGAGATGAGCTGCTCCAGGTGATCCAGCTCTGCTCTGAAAACTCTTCTGGTTCATATAAATGTTTTCTACAGGCAAGCAAGACCAAGATTTGGTGAGATTTGTGGGATGAACCATGGAATTCAAGCGAAACCAACTTCAGATACATGAAACAATCGACTCTCACTTGGGGATTAGCCAGCATAGGACTTTGGGATCAGTAGGGAAAATAAGACAGCCCTGCTCCAGCTTTTGGAGAGTGAATTGTCTCTGTTCCAGAAGGAAAGGGCATCAGAGGTCTTGAACAAAGAACTTTGTGCACCTACTAGAAAAGATCAGTATGACAAGTAACATATTTACATCTCAAAATACATACGTGGATGTAGGGCTCAGCCTAGTGAGGCAATCAATTTATTTGACTGACCAAAATTTAGGCAGGAATATGATAATGCACCAGTGAAAACGTTACCCACAGAATGATGTTCCTACTGTTGGGGTATGGCAGAGAAATTATAAAACAGAAGGCAGAGAGAATAATACATCATTCCTTCCATAACAGATTATTAAAAAGTACATTCAAAAAAGAGATGTACAGAAAAATGTGAAGAAAACCCAAAAGAATTCATACATATATGCATACATATGAAGGCTCTTTATTATAAACTGAAATATAATTGAAACCAGCCACTACTATATAAAATACCTTTGTTGCCAGCACTCTGGAACAAGACCATTGTTTCCCTGAACAAATTATTGACTACAAAAGACTCAATGACTTGCACCAAGGATCTGCAAGGACAGTGTGCCATGCTGTAATTTGCTTTTTAAATGAGAGACACTAGTAAAACCTCACAATTCAGTGGTGAAAAGTGCTGCTGATCACCTTTCCAGGGGCATCTTATCCCTTTTGTAATGCAACACTTCCAATGGATTCAGAACTGAGTGGAAAGTGAGAGCAGAAAGTCTACACCCTTTCAAGATACTACAGCTCACTACACTTAACCCTGCTGTGTGCCCTTCAAAGATCTGCCAGTGCACTGTCCCTGGTACCTGTGACAGAGGCCTGCTCTGCTGGCCTCTGTCTTACAAAAGAAATAATAATAAAAAATACATAACCCAGTGGTTTTACGGGTATCTGCTACCAGAATAAAGCTGTGTCTAGCTAATAACAATAGTTGTGTGGTACATTTGGCTGCCAGCAGCTGCAGAACCTGATGTGATAAAACACAGAATAATGCTGATGCTGGGAGGGCAAGGGGAACAAGAGCCCAGCAATCCTCACTTGGCTGAGTGAGATTTACGGGATTAACCAAGAATACCTGAAGAAGGAATGTGACAGCTCTAAACATCAACACACATGTGCTGAAACACAGGGGTCTGCTGTGGAATAACAGACATGTTAGAAGCAAGTTTAGTCACTCAACAGAACCATAGACTAGCTTGGGTTGAACAGGACTTAAAGATCATCCATGGGCAGGGACACCTCCCACTAAACCAGATTGCTCAGAGTTCCATCCAACCTGGCCTTGAACACTTCCAGGGTTGGGGCACCCACAACTTCTCTTCCTAATCACCCTCACAGGAAATCCAATCTAAACCTGCCCTGTTCCAGTTTAAAGTCATTCCCCCTGTCCTATCGCTACATTATTAAATGTAGTAGTAAATTAGTAAATATGATCAGTAAATGAAGTATGTCATGACTTAAAATACATACGTGTAAATGCTTATACTTCCTTATAATTGGAATAAGACAAACAAGGACTAAGAAATAAATTACAACTACAAAATAACTAAATCAAAGTGTAGGTATAATCCAATCAAGCTCCAACAAGCATTAGCTGTTTATCAGCAGAAGACAAATTTGCTGCTGTGTTGCTTTGTTTCCTAAATATGGGGAGCTGCAGCAATCCTGGATCTGTCCTTCCCAGCACCTCGTACACTCAGTAACTGGAGCAGAATGTTACAACACCGCTCAGTGAAGCCACTGGGTACTTTGGTAATGCTGCACAGTAGCTGGCTGCATCAGCTATGTGGCCTGGGGGACCTTGCTGGATCTCCAAAATAGCACAGATAATGTTGTGGTGAATGTTTCTGTGTCCTCAGGTATTTAGAAGCACAGAAAAACAGTCTGAAGGAAGCTTTAAGAAAAAAAAAAAAAAAACCAAACAAAAACCACCCCAAACAACAAACCCTGAGCAATCTGTACATTTCTAGTTTAGGAATTTCTACCAATTCAGAGTTTGCCTGTTAATCTTATTCAGGTGTTTGTGACCAGCCCTGTGGTGTCACATCACCACTGCATTGGCTCTGACTCACCAAGCCCCTGGGTACCCAAGCAGGTCCACAAACTCCCCTCCTGCCAGACCTGCACTTCCCATGAACTTCAACCCTGCCAATTGGTCTGGCCTGCTGGGAAGCCGCAACATCATCAGGGCAGGCAGAGATACTTGGTAGATTTTCTCAGCCCTCAGTTTGAGAGCTGACCTTGTCTGCCCCAGGATTTAATGCACATACTGAGTCAAATGCCTGCTTTTACCACTTAAACCCTTCAAAAATTGTGCATTGCATCACATCACAAATCTGACTTGAATGCACAAATTTCCAAATATTAGTTCTGTTTTACTTGCTTTCCCAGCTTTGGATCTACAATTCTGACATCTGAAACTCCCCTTCAGCAGCAGGAAGATTTTTTTGCCTTTACCATTCCAAGCAGTAGAGTTTTAAGAGAATAGCACAGAATTCCAGCACACCAGTGGTCCTGGCTATGTGCACCCACAAAGAAGGCTGTGACTCAGAGCTTCCCACTTTCATTTCCTCAAGTCATTCTGGGGAAAAAAGCATTTCAATACCACCGATGGCAGAAATTGTATAAACACCTTTTGAAGTTCCAGGTTTTCCCACTGAAAAGCAAAGGATCTCAGGGGTTTTATGTGAGCATTGGCATATTTAAATTCCTGCAATTAGCAAGCAGTCAATGAGGTTAATATGGATGAAGTGAAACCCAGAATATCTGTCCACTTCTTCCATCCTTCCCCATTTTTTCTTAAGCCTACTTTCTTTAAAAAGAAGAATAAAAAATCCTGCCTTTTCTACTTCTTGAGTTCATGCTAGTCCATTAGTGGTTCTAATTGAAACTATACAAATGGAAACAATTAAAAATAATAATTACACAAAGCAGCTATGTAAGGCTTTTCATCTGTGGAGTGCTTTATAAACACTAACACATTAATTCAGGCTGAGACATAAAACTAAAGAAGCAAAACTAAAGATATGAAGAGGAAGGTGAAGTGACAGATCAGTGATCTTTGCCAGCATGCTGTGTATCAGTAATGAGGAGCTGTATCAGTGTGGATGCCTTAATCTGACACTACCCACAGGAGCTGAACTGATGGCACTGCAAAGCTCCCCTGCAGCACAACTCTTCCTTTAAGTATTTACTAATGGGCTCCTTCAGAACCACTCCCCAGTCCTCTCCGGCTGTTGTGCTGCCAGGTGAAGTGGAGCCCATACCTGTGGCACATATCTGGCTGAATTACCTGTTACCAAACTGCCGATGGAGAATTGAACACTTGAATCTTTCACAGATCACCTCCAGCCTCCCACCACCATCCTAACAAGTGTTATCACTCTCTACAAATAAATTCATGACTTCATTTTTTCTCAAGCTACTTATCCCTTCCAGGCAGAGGATCAAAAGGGGGTAAAACCAAGATTAGAGCTATGTGACTAATTAAAGGCAAAAACTTATATTTATTGGCTCACAAGGGATCATGTTGATATACTCCAGTGAAAGCCAAAAGCAATGCTATCATATCCTGCCACTTAACTGAGCCTAAAACCTCTGGAAATAAAATCTGAGAGGTGAACAGAAGAACCAATTATTACAAGTGGAGCAAGCTGAATAACATCAGTAGCAGCTCAGTTTATTTGCATGTAAATTCATAAGCTTATGTATTCCAGCTACATGCATTACAACCTTACTCATTTTCTAGGTTAAACAGAGCCATGCCTAAAGTCTCTGCAGAATAACTTCTATTACAGGTTGCAAACATCCTTAACAAAGTGTCCAAGTGTGCTGAGAAATGAATACATAAAAATGAGAAGCCTACAGTATTTTTAAAAGGAAAAAAAAAAGCTATCCATATGAACCTTATATACAATCTGTGAACTCAAGGCAGGAACAGAAGGGGAAAAAAAAGGGGACAGAAAAGAGAACAATTACCAGTGTTTTCCTGTAAGTCAGCTTGTTCATCCTTCCTATTTAATTACTTATTTACTGAGGACTTGTAAAGTAGCATTGTCTCCTCAGGGAGCTGAGGCTCAGTCATACTTGTTAAAATTTCCTGGAATAACTTGCTGCCCCTTCCCCAGTGCTCCTTCCTTTCCTCCCATTTCTGAGTGCACAAATGGAGGGAGCATCAAGCTCTTAATTATCTTACACTATAAATAAGCTGGCATTAAACCCACTCCATTCACTACAGTCAAGGAGTGCATCATCAAAACAAACTCTCAGACATCTCCTCATTTCTACACTGTCCTGCATGTGAAAAGCAAAGATGTCAACTATGATAACTCCCATGCTCTTTCAGCCTCCCTCATATCATTACTCAACTTTTCAGTTACATTAAAAACAAAGTAATTTTGTAAATCAACTTCTAGCAGAGCTAATGAGAGAAAGGAGAAAATTTCATTTGACTATATTTCAGTTTATTTGGTAGGTAGGCCAGGATATCTTATGCAGATTTGCAATCCCTTTAGGTTCACCCAAATTAGGAAAGAGCTAAGAGGTATTACTTTAATGAAGAACTTCTTATGACAAGACTTTGAGAGCTTCAGGAAGTACATTTTTCCATAGGCCTGCTGTTCAAGTTTCTGAAGGAAAATAACCTATGGAGTTGTGGAGAGAGTTATACATTTGCTTGCTCTATTTTCAGTTCACAGTTTTCTTAGAACACCACAATCTCCCCAAGATATGTAGAACAAGTTCTGACTTTCCAAAATGATCTTGTTTGTAACACAAAGCAACACAAACATGCGGGCACTCTGAGCTCAGAGCACGTCCTGATCAAGGAGATACCCAAACATATGTTGATCATTTTTAGCTTAATTTAGTGCTTAATTATTTTCTTTTACCTTTTGGAATCAAGCATAATTATCCTTTTATTTTTGAGATACTGCAGCTGCAAGAGCAGCACCAGACTTCGGTGTTTAAGCATAGTAAGACTTTTTGCACCCAACTGAAACCTAGAACTTTATTTGGAACCTACTGTAGATAAAAATCACTGCAGCTGGTGAGGGGCAGTCATGGAACATCAACAAGAGGTCAAATTAGATGTCAGGTTCTTTTGTAGTTTACCAAAAGATTACACCTTGCACATTTATCTTCCAGAACTTTCTCTGTTGTCACAACCAACTTGACCCTAGGAGAGCAATGCTTTATTAAGTTACAGCTGAACACAATTGTTGAGATGTTGGTCCAATGCCTCTAGTTAATATATCACCTGCCAGCAGGATGTCCTTTTAAAGGAAAAGCCATTTATGTTTGTCATTTCAGAGCAGTAAAAAGAAAAAGATTTCTTGGCATATGTCCTCACAGGGTATTTTTTTCATGAAGGACACTACAAGTTTGGTTTTTTTTTTTTTTTAACCAAACAGTGCTACATCTCTGAAGGTCTTCACATATTTATTTAAAATAGTCCCATGACTTTCGGGTCTAAGTATGAAACACTGAAAAAAGCTTTCATAAATTTGGATTTATATAATTGAAAAAACGAACACCAAAAGGAATCCATAGTTAAAGAATGTTACTAAATCTTTAACCTCTTTTCTGTAGAATGAACTAAATTTTTGCTAAGAAACTGCTATTCTTTAGGGTTTTTGTGTTATTAAAATGATGCCTTTAACAGACCTCCCAGTTTTCTACAATGCAAATGTTGGAGTATTCACAGGGCCAGGGAAGAAGGCAGCACAATTCAGATTTGAGAGTTATGAATTGAATATCAATCCTGTAAAATTAGGAGGTTAGACAAGAACCAAAAGTCCAGGAAAAGGGAAGAAGCCAACCTGATGCTCAGTTTTTATCTTCCTATTCCTCTCTTAGTCCAAGAGCTGTCCTGGGGACCACAACTATGACTACATCCAACCATCATTTTCTGAGGCAAAATATTTATCACACAGTTATAAATAGTTGTCATCAAATTATTCAATATATGATAATCATTTAGTAGTTTTCTGACATTGATACATTATTGTTTACTTTTTCTTACTGCTCAATATTAACGATAGAGAAATGCAATACTCCCAGTTCCCTGAAAATTTCCTTACCAGCTTATGATCAAATTGGAAATCTGAGTTTTGCAACTCTTAGCAACAGAATGGAAAAGTCATCAAGGAGCAACATTTCTCCCTTTTTATGACATGACCTTGCAACCTTCAAAGCTTTGACTCTTTCACATTTCCATATTTGGGGCAAGCTCTTGGAGCACACCATCCCTACAAACCCTGATTATACCAGAGAGAAAAATGGGAGCCTTTAAGAAATGAAAAAGCTGTAGGATCCATGGTTCCATACAAAGAAGCAAGGGACTGAGGCTGCTCAAGAAGGAAGACAACCCAGAGACAGAAGAGAACCCTATGATGACAGACAACACACATCAATTGGTCATTCCTTAACCACATTTTTGTCCTCTTCATCAGTCCCAACCATAGAGATTGGAATAGACAGTCAATGAGGATGCACCACTGACTGAAACAAACTGTTTCTATCAATTTAATGTACAAATAGCTGTATTATTTCTGCTGCGTAGCATTTGTTATGTACAGCCACATTAAGTACACATTTTTCCTACATACCACTTTTTCAATACAAAGCTTTGACTCTCATAAGAACACCTCTCAAGACTTCTGCCCTTATTTATCACATTTGAGAGGCTTACATATGAAAATCCATTAAATTCTATTATCTGCTAATCACAGTCTCATAATCACTTTCACTGAAATCACATGCCTGCAAAAATAAGAATTTTCTTAGAGCACAGTGTGCTGAATTCAAGTCCTCTCCCACCCACCACTGCCCTAACACAGTACAACTCTGCCCTAATTATTCTTATTCTGCTCTCCTGCTGAAACATGAGATGAAGGATAGTTAGAAACAAAAATGTCTTGTAAATTGACATATGTAGAATATTGACCTACAAGCCCTTCTCCAATTTGCAGAGTTCTTTCTTGAAGCAGATGTGTTAAAATAAGCAAGCAGAGTCTTGTGTGTGCACCTATTTCCTAATGAGATCTGACACAATAATTAGCATTCAGCAACTGGGGGTAGTTTAATATACTTCCCTTCTCGTTTCTATCCAACTTTACAAAAGTTTCATTAATCTTTGCCACTAACAACAGGAAAGAAATAAAATGGGTGTAACAGCACAAGTCACAGCACTTCACAATCTGCACTTTTATTTCAGTTCCACTACTCAATCCTGGTTTCTGAAAACAACCAGGCGACTTTTTAGAAAGGCCAATTAGACAGTTCAGCTAATCTAGGTATGCTCAAATTCACCTTTCAGAGTTGCTGGAGATTAGAAACATCAGACTGAATTTTTGGGACAGCCTATGATTTTGATGTGGGAGGGAAGAGCACCACAGTTGACAGCAATCGCTTTTTACATGCTCTGATGAGTTGCTACATTGCTCATTGTTCTGGCCACAGCAAAAAATACTTAATCTTAGCATTGTAAATACAAAACCAGGAGATGAGTAACCAAAACAAAAGACAGGCACAGAATGAACTGTCAGCTTTGATGTAACACTGGTGGAATTTAAATAGAAAAAGGAAAATTATACTAAAGCCTCAAGCTGACAAAGCCACAATAAATACACATGAAGGAATTAAAAAACTTCAAGAATAGGGTCTAATCTTTTTGTTCCCTTCACAGATGAAATAAAGTTTCGTCTATG
Organism: Corvus kubaryi; assembly: GCF_017639235.1. Taxonomy (NCBI): domain Eukaryota; kingdom Metazoa; phylum Chordata; class Aves; order Passeriformes; family Corvidae; genus Corvus; species Corvus kubaryi. Next base: position 8,082,926 of record NW_024581130.1, read on the forward strand.
AATTGAGATTTCTAAATCCAAATTTGTATAGAAAACACTTAAATTAGGCATAAATCATCACTATAACTTCACATATTTCATAATTCTTTGCCCTGTGTGTGTATTCCTGCATCAGCTTCATATATGCAAGAGAGGCACTTAGACCCAGGATTAGAAAAGAATAAAAAAATTACTGAAAATTTCAAATGAAAGTCACTTAAAGCAGCTTTTACCTGATAGGGGAGAAGTATTTGCTATACTCAAACGCTTTTCCACCAAGAAAACCATCTGTGCTACAAATGAATGTAACAGTACAAAAACCAAAACATGAGTCCCTTACACATAAAACAACAGCTTTTGAGCCAGCTCAGGTGATTCAGAGGCTCTGGTTGGAAGCTTAAGTAAATGCAGGGCTAAAATTGTGAGGAGAAAACCACCCTAATTAAACTAGGGACTACACTTCTGGCATGTTTGAAATCAAGGACTCAAGTTTTTATATTGTCTTTACCCATGCTTTTTTCCTCCCACCAGCTTCACAAAACATCATTTAGATTTCAGCAGGTCATCTAGAAGGTAATCTTACAAGCTCAGCTGTGCAGAAACTTTTTGTTGGCTTTTTCTGTTGACCGGACTTACCTTGCTGAAATTAGCAGATACTTAGAACCAGGTGATGTACCTATGTAAAGTTATGCTATTTTAAATGGTGCTGTCAAATGTTAGAAACTGTACAGATTCTTGCTTTTTCCAGCAATTTATTTTCCCAAAAAATACTTGGCCTTTAAAATTGCTGTTCTGCTGAAAAGCTGCACCACAACACCAACAATTATGCTATAGTGTCACGAATCAATAGCGCTGCATGCAATATTTAATACAAACTGAGACCCATGAGCCTGCTCTTTTAGCTTTTAAAAGTCAAGTTTTTGCTCACTTGCAACATTTTATTTTAAAATGGCAATTACACTTAAAAGAAACAAAGTGCTCCAGTAATCTTTGGTAATACTGATAAGGCAGGCTTCAGCCCAAATAAAGTCTTAGGAAAAATCACAGGAGCACTAGAAAGACAAATCTAGGCAGCTCACCCATTTTTAACCTTTTTCATAAGTGTGCTTGTGCCATTTAAAATTTCTTTACACCAAATGCAAAGTGTATTACAAAACAGTATTTTAATCTTAGAGAGGATTTTTTAATCTAAGTATGTTCTTTTTCATGTAATTATAGAAGAAACAGTAAAATAACTGGGGGGTTTGGAGGGTGGAGAAAAGGCAGGAACAGTGAAAAGCCCCAGGTGCTTCAACATCCTATCCTGAGCAGTGACCACTGGTAGAGTCATTGAGAAATGTAAGAACTGGGTAGGGCCAGTAATCCGGAATACTCCCCAAGCTGTTATCTTCATAATTTTTTTCCAGGCTCCCCTGCCAAACCAAAATTACAACCTGAAACCACAGTAAAGTTTGAGAGGAAAAGGGGAGAGACAGGGGAGGGGAGGGGAGGGGAAAAAAAGAAAAATAGGGAAAACAGAACACAAGAGCCTTGATTTGGCTAGATGGGAGAAATAGATAAATGCATAGCTGAATCTCATCTTTTTCCAATTCTGCCCTCATCTACCTGGTTAAGCAATGATGAATAGTAGTGAACAACTGTCCCAGGAACATCTTTTCCACATGGTATTGTCACTGTATTCCCATGTATTCGTCTAGAAAAAACCTCTTTATGAAACAGCAAATACAACCAAAAATGGATATTCTAAATCAGAGTTGTTTCCCAGGTATACTGGGAAGTAAAAGAAAGTCTGATCCATTCTGTCTTTATTTTTCTGTGCAAAAGACAACACACTATCATTTTTGTGCTGTAGTATCTTCATATGCAAGTTCCTGGCCCAAGGTGGCTTAGAAAACATGTAATGTATCTAGAACTAATAAGTATTTTCAGATTTGTGCTGCTTTTGACTTCCCTCTCTGTAACATGTTTTCCACCACAGAGCCTTGGCCTTAACATTTTGGGTAGGGGTGTCACAACTCTTCACAGCAAGAACATGAGGTTTCTAGGCCTCTCCATACACATAAAATTAAGATCAGCTACATTAAATGAAAATTAGCGTTTCCTGTGGCATTTCACTGTTGATGAGGGTGGAAACAGTTGGCATGCATTTGTCCCCATACAAGCACAGTTTGTGTGACCAAAGATTTGAACAAGAATTTCTGAATTCCAAGGATGAAACACAGTGTTTGTTTCAGCAATAAGTTCTGGCCCATTTTCTGCCCTCAGTTGTCAAAAAGCTCAGGAATTTATGTCTACCAGAGCCTCCCAGTGGTGTCTGACATGACCCCCATCAAAAGAACCCCAAAAAACCAAAACACAGAGAGTGAAGGACAAAGGACCCTCGCTCTGGCTGCACAGACATGCACAGGTAGCACCAGCAGATGCTGAACACCAGCACTGCCCTGTGCTGAGCTGAGAGAGGCTACCTGGTGTTTTTAATTAAAATGCACTCAGCTGAAAGTCATTAATATTGCCAGGGAAAGAAAAACAACCTTTACTCTGCTAGACACCGGTGATAAAGTTCGGGGGAGGGGTTTAACTTGCTGAGCTCCATCTGTGAAGGTGGGGAGGAAGGTAAGTGAAGAGAGCATTGCAGCTCTGTTTTGTGGGCCCTGTGGCTGCACATCATTCCACCCCGAGCTCCACAAGCTCAATCACAGATTTTATTACAAGATCACATATTTTATTTTTTTTCTCCTTAGAAATTAACATTACTTACTTTCCATAATAGAAGGATGGCTATAAAAATGTAAATTTAAGGCAGGCCATCTAAATAGAGCACACTTAACTTCAGCACACCAGGCAGGACTAATCTTGCAGACCTCTGGTAATTTAAATTCTGACAGTGTAAGAAAACTGCAATTGATATTCTGCATAATGAAACTAAGCAGAGGCATCAGTATTCTGATGCAGACTGGGAAAAAGGTAAAGACACTTTTAAATAAAAGTTATATTTTTCAGTTCAGTCTTTTAGTAAAAATGCTTTATTCATATGTAAAACATACTGAGAGAAAAAAAATCATCTCACTGTTAAAAAAAATTATTTACCACTCTTATTTGTAATGGATTTGCCTGGGGCAAGGGGCTGTCAGCGCACACCTGCAGCTGTTCCTTATGACTACAAGGACTATGTCTCTCAAAAGTGAATCCACAGAAATTTTCTTTAATGTTCAACAGCCACAGAATCTACCTGGATTTACACCTGCATTTCCGCCCTCATTCAAAATTATGGTGTCCTCCACACTGCAACCTGTAAAGATTATAATTACCAGTTTTGAAATGTTTAAAACCCAAGAAACATACAAATAAATGTTAGTTCTTATACCGTTCTTGCAGTTTAAAATTTTTCATTACTAATAAAAAATTATTTGCTCAAGTTTTGTAAAAACTGGGAAAGAAAGATGGAGTCTTCAAATGTGAGGGTTTCAAGTAATAGAAATCTGAAAACACTGCACTAAAAGACAGATGTGTGTCATATTCTCTCATTCTTTATTGAGGTGATGTGGCAACAGGACAGCAGCAATGTTTTGAAAGCTAGAAGAGTAATTTGGGATTGAAGAGCCCAAGTACCAGTTAGGAAATACAGATAGTCCTGCTCATGCTGCCAAACTCCTCTGGAGAAACTGGGCAATACATTTAACCTCTTTGTGCTCCAGTTCTCCCCTCAGCTGAAACCAGAATGCTTCAGGTCAGTCTGCAAGTACAGAGAGGTGCCTTGAAGACCATAAATCCACACCATCAGACAGAAAACAAGTACAAGAGCAACAGGAAAGCCAGAAAAATCCAAGCAATGGTATAGTTAGGGGAGTTTTTCAAAGAAATCTTAGAATATTTAAGCATATCAGACTTACAGATCTCTACTAGAGCTCAATTTTTCTTAAGCATAGATATCACAAAAAACAAAGAACAAATCTGAGAATCCAAAGACATGAATTGTGCTGAATTCAGTACTTAAACTTAATCACTACAGATATACACATCCTTCTGCAGCTACAGGTCTCTGTCTTCCTGTAATAGTGTGCATATGTCTCCTCCAAATAAAAACACCCTCCAGTCTCAAAGCCAACACCATCTGAATTTGCCTTTAATTTCTGAAAGTCTGTTCTCCCTTTAGTTTTTGAAGAAAGGGAGACTTCCTTCAAAATTAATCAGACTTTTCTTATGTTAATTTGTTTCTGATTAATAATGTGGATCATATTTTATTAGCCTTGGTGAAGAATATTCTGCATTTCTCACAACCACAAAGATAAGGCTGCTTAGTAGAGCTGGCTAATATAGTATGATCTAACAATCCAATTAATTTGGAATGTGTCTTGCTGATTAATAAAGCCTTTTACAGAATTGGCTGTTTCATCTGCATTCACAACCTGGCATTAATAACTTCCTCCATGCAGCAAGTTATGCAACACAGATGATCAAATATTTATGTTAAGATATTTTAAATTTAATTTTATTATTAAAATTTGATAGTACTATCAAAGCTTTTTTCTCACATTCCAGTTTAGTTTTATAATTAAATTCTACACATCCATAAGCTAAATAAACTAGGCAAGACAAGCAGATGAAGTTTAGTACATTCTGAAATTGGGGTATTTTGTTAGAAAATGAGAGCAGAATTGATGGGATGCTGAGAGAGCTGCTATGACAGCATGCAGCATGAAAATGTACAGCATGTGATTTTAAAAAGCCATTACTCTTGAGGGCATATTAAGATATACATTTGTGCATAAAATTACAGAAATGCACACAAGAACATCAGTGTTCTAGATTCTCATATTAGCCTGGGATAATATTCATACTTGCAGAGAAGTTTTCAGAAGATCCAAGTGAAGATCTCAAAAGGATGGTGAAGCTCAACACAAAACTTGGGCAGAACTTGCTCAAGTAAAGAGGTTTCAAGTCCCTCTCCAAACCAAACTCTTGCTGCCTTTGACAATACAAGACCAAACTATTTTTCAGTATGTGTAGGTTTTGATCTAAATTAAAAAGAAAACCCATATTCAAAGTAGCTCTGGGACTGCTGTAATAAACCAAGCAGATAAGATACAGACAGGCCCATTGATTTTTCTACCACTCAAGTGGAAAACCAGAAAACAAACCAGATTTTTTTTTCATGGAACAGTAGTTTCCCAGTGTTCATCAAGTGGTGCTTGTCCCACAATTCTGTCTTCAGTCACAAAGCCTTCACTAAAAACTACTCTTCTAATTCTTTTACTGCTTTTACAAAAGCAGTGTGGTCAGCTCATGCCCAGCTTCTAGATTCATGACAAAGATTACAACCCTTAATAAGAATTGTCCATTTAAAAAAAAAAAAAGCTTATTTTTCATCTTTTGTAGAGATGCAGTACACAAGCATGCCTTACTCCTCAGAAGTCTATTTAATAAATATAAAAATTTTCTTTCAGTTGCTGGTCAGAGCCTGTCTCCTCCCTCCCATATCACTGCCACAAGTAAAATAGTCTCCAGTATTAGGAGTAAGTATATTTGTTCCATATCATTCATTTTAAACAGAAATACTTTCAGATGTCAGCTACTTATTTATTTTTAGTCCATTCAAAAGGTACTTTCCAGTGGCAAAACACAACTAGGGCTTCCAAGGTACATTTAGTGTAGGATTTATATTACAAAGCAAGGCATCAGCCACAGCTCCACAGAATGACAAAATGTTTGTACTGCTCCTTTATTTAAAATAAATGTTCCTGAACAGACTATAGAAGAAAAGATGAGCCACAAGGAGAACTTCTCAATGGCTGTTTGAATTTCTCTGCTCCATTTCACGTGTCTTTACTCCCCAGTAATCATCTTCAGCTGCTGCTGCTAACAGAGAGCTACTGATTCTGGAATTACTTCCTCCTATTACAGAACTTTTGTAAGTAATGAAAACCAAAATATGTCTTTAGCAATGACAGTCAAATTGTAAAATGGTTAAAGAAATCATAATTTGCATTTCTTATTCCTCAGTACAGGCAAATCCACAAGGATTTTCCCTTAGGAAATAAATCTAGAATAATTTCCTTTTACTTCTTGAAATCCTACTTGAAGAGTTACCATTACAAGTCAATAGTGATTTATTGGCATAGAAAGAATAACATCAAACAAAAATACTGCAAACCGTAATAGGAGTGAATATTCAAGTAATCTGGGATACGGATGAATGCGTGAAATACACCTTTAATCCAAATGTTTATTATGTCACATGCCTGCTGAATATCCCCCACAAAAACCCAGTGCTTTTTAGAAGTTTATATTATTTGCTAAGGAGTTATGGAATAGAGTTACTGTTTAGAACTAAATGGTGGTTTATTCTAGTAACATCTTAAAAGTAAACATGTTTGTGATCAAACAGGAAACTGAAGCTTATGGTTTAAAAGCAAACCTGCTCAGAACAAGTTTAAAATACCCCAAACAAATCCCTTCTGTTCGTCTCACGCTAAAGAACTGAATGGTCAAACACTTGAGTACAAACACTCTCCCAAAGAAACACACACGGTACACTTTACCATTACAGTGCGGATTCTGCGACACGCGTATCAGACAACGAGGCCCGTGGAAAGAAATCTATAGGGACTGATTCTTGGTAGATGTTTCAGAGATGTTTATTTCTCCAGCCGCATGGCCGGGCTCTGCCGAGGAACTGAGGCCGTCACAGGCCCGAGGGTCCCTCCCGCGCAGGGAACACAAAACAACCCATGGGGAACGAGCCCCGTGCCTCCCCGCAGGGCCCCAACACTTTACGCCTGATAGGGGTTCAGAGAAATCTCATTTTAGCCTTACTAATTTCATTTCAGTACTAACTACAGAAGGTATTTCAAGCTTCACTTGATGAATGTAATGAAATTTTAAAAAGGTCCAATTAGCACTGCCTTGTGATTGTTTTCTTTGCACTAAAATAACTACAACCACAAGCAAACAGCTGATAAAACACTGTCAAAGCTACATAAACACCTTTCCCTTGTTCCAAGATTGAGCTCCTGTCACCTTGTTAGTCAAAATCCAGAGTTAGTACTCCAAACCAAAAAGGTTGTAAAACATGTTGCTCCTTAATTTTCAGTTTAATACACTGGGATCCAACTTTGCACACACAGCAGTCTACAGCCCAGCATGCAGTATGTATAGCAGTATCTAGTTTTACAGATTAAAAAAATGCCTTTTTTGCTTGCCTAAGAAGCTTTACTCAACATGAGTTCAGCAAGTCTCAGGCAGGTTATTTATCACAGTAAATAGTACTTTCTAATGTAATACAGTTATCCCCTCTCTACAGCCTACCACAGTACATTGAATATTTTTTTCCCCGCTTTTTTAGGAACTTCACCCTGATGCAGAAAAACAGTGGCTACATGGGGAGAGAGAGAGAGAGAGAAGGGGAGGAAAAAAAAAAGGAAGAAAAGGGACATCTGGAAGGCATCTATTACCACCTTATCCACCCAGCAGAAATAAAAGCAAATATACAGCAAATACAGAAGAAGGTGCCTGGGGCCTCTCTCAGCTCATCCCTGGGGATGGGCATCCAACTCCCTCCCCTTGACACCTTTAGAGATTGACAGTTGTAGTGGTTTGGTCCAAAATACTCATTACTGTTTATCTTCTGTGAGGTAAGAATTAGGAGAAATGCAAAGCAGGCACCAAACTCGAAAGAATATAAAGAAGTTTATTAACAGACCTAAAAGAGGGGGGGGGGGGGGGGGGGCAAAACAAACCACACCTTCAGAACTCTCCTCCTCCCCCCACACCTTCCTCCCTTCTCCCACTGGCAATGTAAAAAAAGACAACCCTTAAGATGTTCAGTCTGTTTACCACTTCCATAATAACCTTGTTCAGTCCATTTAGAAAAGAGGAGTCTCTCTTGCCCATGCCACGAAAACATTATCACAACGAGACAGCTGCCCACTTCCAAATAATTTTGTTCAGTCCATTTAGGAAGAGGAGTCTCTCTGCTCACATGTGAGTCCCTTCCCCCGACTTGCAGCTTTTCCCACAACTGCTTTCAAGGGTCCACTCTTGAAGTTTTTGGGGTACAATTTTAAGGTTGAGCCATTCAGAAACAAAAGTTCTCTTCACCCATCTCTGGGAGCATTTCATCTCTAAGAACAGAGGCCCTTCTCCTTCCCTGGGAGCAAAGGGTGTTCTTGAGTTTCATCTTTAGGACTATCTCTGGGAGTATCTCTAAGAACTGAGGTTTTCTCCTTTCCCATTTGGAGCAAAAGTCCTCATCGCTTCCATCTCTCCATGTCCAAACTTCTCATGCAATTACAGCTGCGTCAGCATCTGCCTATCTCAGCGCAGGTGCTTTTGCTTACGAGTTGAACACTCCACCCCCATATCTTCATGAAATTACAACAGGATACTCTGATGTATCATAGCTTCACAACAGAATTTCAGCTTTAATCATCTCTTCTTTCTCTTCCCTCAGGTTTTCAGCTCTTCACAGCAATAAAAGGGTTAATCTCACCTCAGCCTTGCAGCTGTGTGGCTTATTGCTGTTGGTCACCTGACCTCTGCCGGACAGCGGTGCCCCTTTGCTGAAATGGGTTCCAAGCTGCTCTGGCTGCCCACAGCCCTGCTGGAGGGGGTCATCCTGGAGCCGTGGCCCAGCTCACTGGCGCCTGCTTGGGCCCCACAGCCACCTGTCCCAGAGCCGGAAACGAGAGAGAGAGCTGGGGGAGTTTGTCTATTCTTAAGTGTGGATCACAGAGGTGGTCACAATTTTAAGTGGCTTAAAGAATTGTCCATATTCAAACTGGCCAGCTGATAGGTTCTGTCAGGTCATGGGGAGAAGCTGTAAGCACCCCTTGCCAAGGACATCACTTCCGAGACTCAGCTTGCTAACCTATGACAACAGTGAAAAACTGCTGTCCAATTAAAATTCCGCTGTCAATGCCTGTGGTCATTTTCCTTCTGCAACTGAGTCCCCTGAGCCTTTTCCTCTCCAGGCAGAGAGGAGCTGAACAAGCTTTACTCCATGCCCCAGCTGGTCCTTACACATCCTATGCTTCAGCCCCTTTCCTTGGTGCCTTTCAGCTAGGAAATTGTCTAACCTGCTTCATGGATTTCCCAGGACAGCAAACATTCCCCTTATTCAGAAATACAATCAGATCCTTCAAATCAGCTTAAAAGGGAGTTCATCATCTCTATATCCCAGAAAGCCACTAAATGGCTCAATGAAGTGTCCAGGAAAACAGCCAAGCACTGGCATATGATGGAGCCATTATTTTCTATTAACAGTCTATTAAACAATGTTCTATTTTACTATTAGATAGTGCAGGAATGATCCCTTGCACATTTTGCACCAGCCTGACAGAGTTCAAGCAGTGTTTGGACAATGCCCTCAGGCTTTGGTGTGTCCTGTGCAGGGCCAGGAGTTGGACTCAATGATCCTTGTGACTCCCTTCCAACTCAGGCTATTCTGTGATCTGAACAATTCCCCAGATAACTACCAGACAGTTTTCAGAGTTAAAAATCAAACCTTTCCACAGGCTCTTTTTAATATGCAGTTTGCACACAGTGACCCTCTTCCAGAGGCCAAGACATTCCAAAATATCTGCAAGTTATTCCAATAAACATCCCCAGGCATGTTTAATTTACTGATACTGATGTCTCCTAAGCTGCCATTATCTCTTAGGGACTTAAAGAGCCTGCTTGTCTCTTTTTAGTAAATATTAAATACACATTCACAGCTAATGTTTTGTGATAACCAAGAATCAAAATACTCCTTTTCTCTCATCAACTGTGTAACATCCCTAACTACCTGCATCAATATCCAGTTAAATTGGACCAGGGAGGAGTGGAAAAAATCACACTAGAAGTCAAGCTGTGCAACTTTTGCCCTGTGCCATATCCAGCAGGGAATGGACTTCTACTGCCTGACTGTTGATCCTCAATCCATCACACAGGAATAGCAAAAGCCTATCTTTACTGCAATCTCCCTTTCTGTAACAGTTCTGCAGGGGAAATACAACTATTTTCCCTGTACAGGGGGAATAAGAATATATTGAGAGCTGCGGTAAATACATGGCATGCACAATAAAGAGACAGACAATGTAATAAACAACAGTAGATGTTGGTTAAAAAGATTCTATTCTCAAGTTATGTGCTAGAAGATCACGTCTCCTTTTGAACTTTCATCATGAGGAACTTAAAAATGTAAATACCATGAAACAAATGAAGTGTAATTAAAAGTTTATCCAAGAGAAGTTTTAGGTGGCACTTTTCCCTCTTTAATACCTACCTATGGCTTTTATTAGCAATAAATAAATTTTCCAGTTCCTTGGGAAAAATAAACTCTAGTTGGGACTTTATTATTATATTATTTTTCACAAGAATGTTAATAACAAAATAACTTTAAAATATTATTTTACCAAAGAGCTACAGTTCAAATGCTCACATTCAGTATCCAACATCTAAAAGCCTTCCTTACAGGCCACAAATTTAAGAGGAAGAAAATCACAAGTTAAATGAACTAGGTTTTTTTTTTATTTCTGTAAAGTTATTACACCGTTGAATATTGACTAAGCTGCACTTTTATTTCAAAAATTTAGTTTTCCTGAAACACATGTAATAGTAATTAAATTGTAATAAGTGCTGAAGCAACACACTCATGCAGCATTTTGTGTCTTTACATTCCAACTTTCTACAGAGTTTTTTAATTTTACTGAGATACTTGCACATTTAGAATCGACACATCTAAGAAATAATTAACAATAATTACTGTCTTAGACATCTATTTTAATTTTAATTATTTTAAGAAAAATATTAAAATCAAAGTTTATGTTCAAGACACAAGAAAGGCCAGCGTTTTAAAAAAGTGCTTCAAGATCATTCTCCTTTTACAGTATGGTCCACTCTTTTCCTACTACTGGATCTTTTTAAACTCTTTTGAACATCAATTGATGCAATTAATAAAATACTTCTCTGTCACAAAGAAACCTAAAGAAATTTAGAAGTATATGTGAGCTCATTTGGAGAAACAAAGTTGTAACAGAACACAACAACACAGAAAGCCAATTTCATGTTTTAAAGACAACCAGAAAGCTAAACCCCGCATATTATCCTAATAGACCAAACAAAAAGATATGTTTATAGAAATAAAAAGGGGTGGAAAAACAAGAAGAAGGCATATTTGTGGTAACAGAGCAACACTAGAGTTTCACCTCAAAGGTTCCTTTCATCTCCATGAAATTCATGTTTAAAGCAATACACAAATGCAACTGTCCTGAATAGACACCTAATCTTTCAACTTTTTTATGCTAAATAGTCTTCTATCTCAACATTTCTCTTTAAGAACTCGTTGCTCTCTTTACAAATAGCTCCACTGAAGACAACTCCAATGACAAAGTCCTAAAGGAGCCATCCCTTTGCTGCAACATCTCAGACCCTCTCACAGTGTTTCATAAATGTCTCTAGCACATAAAGGATGCTTTGATATTGTTTGGGGCCCTCTTCCCTAATTTATTACTTGTTTTCCACAGCAATCTCCCAGTGGAGCATAATAGTTCTTCAGGTATCTTTAGAAGTCATTATGCATACTTAACTGCTAATTATAGGCATTAAATAGATGTACCAAATCAAATGGTTAATGAACAATATGACAAGAAAACTACACAAAAAAGTTTGAATCCCTTAAGGAAATGCCTATCTTTTAAGCCCCACAGCTGCCCTGATATTCTCAATATTGATCATTTGCAGACAAAACAACAGAAAAGCAAATTAAAGTTTATTGGGTGGTAAGAAACTGACATTGTGAATTGATGAATCACTCTGTTACATTTAATCCCAATTGATTTGAGTAGTTCAGTACATCTGCCAAGTTTGTCTTTATGTCATACTGTAAAGTATAAGGCAAATGGAAATTTATTAAGCTATGAATCCTTTATTACTTAAACTCAATAAGCCCTAAATGGCTCATCCATAAACGGCAGCTCAAGTTCTCCATGTTTAAATTTTTTAATACAATAGAAAGGTTTAGCAGGATAGACACAGGAGTTTTGGGGCAGTGGGATGTTCTGCAGCGAATAGATCTGAACATTAAAGTGCTACTTGGAGCCCAAGGGAGGGTGGGCACAACCCAACAGAGACTCAGTGTTGGAGTTTCAGGATGTCACAGCCACCAGAGCAGGCAAGCCTCACTGAAATGCCACGGAATTGGTGCCTCATGCCCACCAGCTGCCACAGAAATCCTCATCACAATCATTAACAAATGGAAAGGTGAAATCCTTATTACTAGAGTAGCTGATGAGGTTTTGCAGATATAAGCCATCTGAGAAACTGGCAACACAAACTTTTCAAGAGGTAGTAAGAGAACATCAAAATCCACACCAGGAACATTTACATGGATGCAGCTGACAAGCAAGGGCCTTTGTTATTTAGCTGCTGGACAGAGAATATTTAGATCTTGCAACTCACTCAAATGCAAACACAGAAATGCAACAAGCCAATTTTAACACTAATTGCCTCTCAGAGTCCAGTTCTAAATGAGTTTTTGTATTTAGAATGTCCAAACAACACTGAAGTCCAACATGGAATAAGTTAATACTTCGAAACACTTAGCATTGTAATTCTACAGTAAAATAGTATAAAACCTTCTGTGGAGAAGCAGCTTAGACAGCACATTTAGGTAGAAAATAAAATACTGAACACTTTCAACTTTACAGGGATAGAGTCACAGTACCAATACCGAGTGCATGTTTGTCAGCAAAAAAAAAAAAGTGAACTACTGACTACAAAGTTTTAAACTCAATGCTGAGCCAATTTTCACTGCCAGAAATATCTAGGAAGTGATTTATTTTCTTATTAGTCTGATATTAAATCCATCTGTTGATGTTTATTTGAAATACAAGTTATGTTTCTGTAATAGGATGCACCTCTCTAAAATTCTAGATGAAATAACACATCCTCACACCAAGAGAGTAAATGCAAATTTTGTCCTAACTTCAATAGCACAAAAATCTGCCCCAAAATGTGCTTTTTATGTGAAGACTCAACAAGCGCAATCTAGACATGCCTAAAATGCACCAAATGTGAAATTCCAGACCAGCAAGTAGATGAAGGGTGATTTCCTCAAGAACTCCTTCAGGAGATTCGTAAGTTGTTGCCTATTTTACCAACAAAACCAGTCTTTTCTGATTATTCTGGCAGTGCATCCCAGAGCCATGTCATTTGGAATATCTATTAAAAGTATTATTGAGAATCCAATGGCATTGAGGAGTAAATAATTCACAGTACTGAATACAGAGCCCCCCTGAACACTACAAGTGTTCAAAACTTAAGAGTTTTGAAGATTTTGTGCCTCACCCAACTTCTTTAGGCTTTTGCTTTAATCTTAAGAAAGTTTCCCAAACTCTTATGCATGCAGACTAAATAGAGTAATAAATGGCTACTCACATTTCAAATAAAATGTTGATAGAAAAAAAAAAATCTCAGTATTATTCATTATGCTAAATGTCATTATAACGCATAGAAGTCATCCATAGGGACATAAAAACTAAATTAGATTTCTAAGAACACAAGATCCCTACTTGAACTGTAAGAGACGTGCAGACACAGGCAAAGATAGGTAACTCTGATGTCATTCTACCCTCCAATTGTGTAAGGAGAAGTGTTTTATTTCAGGCTTTTTATTTTTTTGGTATCTTCCAGTTTCATATAGGAACATGTCCCATAATTATCAGGACACTACCAGAAGGAGCTATAGGGACTGTATGTGTTAAAATAAGGACAGAAAGATGACAAAAATTCTTAACCAAAAAAAATCACTTTCAGAAAATATTATTCAATTCAAACCTGCTTATGTAGGTTGATTCTGACAACAGTTAATTAGAAGAATAATTTTCAATTGAAAATGCTGTTTCCACTATGGAAATGACATTAATATGCAGAACCACTTAAATATTTAAAACACATAAATGCAAAGAGTCTTTCGCTACATATTTCTGGAAACTTCTCATTGTGTGAAAATATTCATTGCTTGGTCTTTTCAACCTTTATAGGATTTTAATATGCTTTGTAGCTGAAGTATTCAAATTTCCCATAGGTTTGAAATTCTAGTTTTACACATATCTACTGACACACTTCAGGACTAGAGTGTGATTTAGATTACCTGCATTATTTTCTGTCCATTATCCACATATTACTCATTTACTTGAGCTATCCAGGTGTTATAATGATTCATAAAAATTTTTACATTAATTTCAACGCATTATTTTTCAGCTGCCACCATGACAAATAACTGCATCTCCACCCCCATCAGAGCTTTTTAGTCAGTAAACCACAATGAAGGAAAATACTCAGCAGTTACTATTGCTTTAGAAATTCATTATTTTTGCAAAGAATCAGCTTGTTGAAACATTGTTCACGAAACAGGACTGATTGTCCCAATTTCCCCAACTGGGCTGCTTTGGGATGGTGGGAAGAGAGGTTGTGATGGGATTTTAAAAACCAAAATACTACAGTGGCACGTCAAAATTTGTAAGTATTCTAAAGTTCAGACAGTTTTCCAGAAAACAAAAGAACCTACGTGAAAGGCTCTGATGAAGCCAATTTCGTGAGTGCTTTGCTTCATAAATAAATAAAAGCATGAGATTGAAATTTTCATTCTGGTACCCAATCCCACACCTGTGGGTGCTCTTCAGTGTGCTCGTCTCAGGTCTTCCACACCCAAAACTCAGCATTTCTACCCTTTTCTTCCCTCTAAACAGGCAAACACCTTTCCCTCAATCAACCCTGTACAGAGGAGACTTTAATAATGCACTGCTGGAATGTACTCATTCACAATAGAGAAGAATGCATCTGGAGGAAATTTTTTTGTGCAGAGGTGCTTTTACAAAGCTTTTTTGTAGATTAAAATCTGCAACGTGGTTTGGCAGGAGGGAGTTGCTAAGTTGCACAAGAACACTTCAAACTGCAGGAGGAACTAAGTAGAACAGTATGGTTTAACTGAATTCACTGCTGAATGTTTTACTCCAGCTAAAAGCCTTTTGACAATAGCTAAGACAAAGAGTCTAGCTAGGAAAAACAAATTACACAGGCAAAATTATCAGAAGGCTCTAATTAAGTAGGGATAGTCACATCATTTCAGGAGCTTCAGCAGCAGAGGCATTGCCTGCTTGGATTTATACACAATAGATCAACTGCTCCTACCTAAACTTTACAGAGTCTTCCAGCCAAAGCAGTTGATTCAGGAATTCAGCCTCTCACATCAAAACAGGGGTTCTTTTAGCTCCCAGTCAACTAAGTGACTGAGGAAAAAAGTCTTTTCTGAGAAGGCAGGATAGGAGTATTTTGCCAAAACTAGATTGTAAACTCTATGAAGCAAGGACTGAACCTCACTAGGAATTTATTCAGGATGGATCCAGACTCTTCTCTACTAATCTGCAGTATACAGCCACTACTACAATCTTAATAAAAACAGAAGTAGGACAGGGAGGATTTATAACAGATGCTAATATATATATAGGATGTAAGAACACATAAATTCTGAAGGCAGCTGACCTTCAGCCAAGCTTAATAGCAAAATGCTCAAGTGACTCACAGGTGTGTCACGCAACTAAACAGGTTAAAATTCATAGGAGCATCTTGAAAAACAGAGTGGAAAGCCACTTACTCAAAGAAGTTAAAGCACAGAGCCCAACCCACGAGAAAAATACCTGCAAGCACAACATTCTCTTTATAACAATCATTGGACTTACCCCAACTGAAGAAATGCTTCAAGAACCAAAGTTCAACTTTGCTTCTTACAAAATTATTTCCTAAATCCACCTCTCACTACATAAAAAAACTTCTCCCCAAACTCAACACACAGCTTAAGGCGCCTCTCTTCCCTCATTTTTGTTTTTCCAGCATGGCCAGCTGCAAGCAATGATCCTGATAGGGTCTCCCAGCTGCAGCCAGGCAGCAAATCAGACCTGAAAACTGGGGAGGTTCCACTGCAGCTGTGCCCCTGCTGCTAAAAACCTGCACTGCTCCTCTGTAATCCTGAGTTTTCAGGAAATACATAGGACCTGCAGATCTATAAGGCTTTTGTCATTTTGACAGGGGAAATGATCTCTTTCTATATCGTTCTGTTTTGTCTTTTCACTACAGTACAATTGCCATGGTGCTAAAACACACACGAGTTTGTTTGAACTCCTGAAAAACTCAGTACAGTTTCTTTCAGCAACCAAGCTTTGGAGGCTTACAGGTCTCACATGAGCTACAGGACTGGCCAAATAATGCAAACTACAAATGAAAAACAGCCATTATTCTGTAAGTTCATAAACCCACAGGTTGGAAAAGCTTGCCTCCACTAGTAACCTCTTAATATTCACTGTACTGCCTGTTGATACCTGAAGTATCAACATTTACAAATCATTACAGATCCAATTAGAAAGTACAAAATAAGGCCTTGTGGTAACAAGCCACTCTCCAAACAGTGAGACTCAAACGCAAGACAAGGAGAGAAATGAGATTTGGAAAATACATGAGCAATGGTATGGAGTCCAAGCTGGTCAGAGAGAAGTGCAGATTCAATTTGTGACAGAAAGCAAAGCTCGTCTAGGTGCTTACAAAGTGAGCTAGTGCTGTATTTCCAATATTTTATTAGAAAATAAGGAATATTCAGGGCTCACTGGCAGTAGTATTCAGATGACACCCACCCAAATTAAGTTTCAAAAACTTAAGACAGTAAGTAAGAATCACTGGAGAGCAGGTTAAAGCGGCCACATTGAACCTTCTTGTGAAGGATTTTCCTGAAGTGAGCAGGCAACTCCTGCTTCCTTACTGGGAAAGCAAAAACAAACACAGCAGTGAGAGGGCAGTAGAACAAAACATATATGCTTCATTAGCAAAGGCACTGGAAAAGCAAAGCTTTGGATGCAACAAAGAGCAATTGTGGAGCCGACCTCAATGTGCCTGACAGCTTAAGGCTTTGTGAGCAGAGCTTGTTCTGGGAACACAGATAACAAATATTTGTGGCAGCAATTTGCCTTTAAAGCAGTGATTCCCAGAAGCTGTCTGTAGGGCCACCTGTGGCTCACAAGGCCACGGCATCTGTTAAAGGGGAGCACTTGGACACCCTCTCCCATGAGGATAATGCAATACCCTGATAGCCTCAAAAGGCTGAGGCCCTTTCCCTTGGTTCCCTTACCAAGATGTCCCAGAAGGCAAATCAACCTTTACATTTACCTTTAAAGCTTGCAGGAGCTATGATATTTCACCCAAAGGATAACATTTAGCTACTGGAATAGCATAAGATTCACCCATGTTAAACAGTTTTGATCATTATTTGGAATAAAAAATCTGTAGGAATAACAGTGAAACAATGGAGCCACGCCGATCAGCAAAGATGTATTATTTAATATTTTACTAATAAGATGAATAGATGGAATAAGTAAGCAGAGAAATAAAATAGCAAGTTCTGCCTAAACATGATATAAATTTGCAGAAAAAATATATTGTGTTATACAATTTTCTCTTTCTTTTTTTGTTTTAATAGAGAGAGGAAAGAGAAGAAAGAAAAGCTAGGATACCAATAACACGACTGCCATCTTAAGAGTTACTGTATCGTTAAAATTCACTTCCTAGCATGAAGTTTTGGAATTAGTGACAGGATGAGCACCAGGGAAATGTGTATCATCACAGTATGAATAAAAAAAGTCCACTCATTATTTCACCCACACTGTATGCTAACTGGTCTAAATGACAGATTAGTAAGTTCCACGGCATGTCTGTTAAGTCTGGGAAAAAAGCACTGAGTAATTAGGTTTGTATTGGGTGTATGGGAGGTTACTGTGCTTGCAGGTTCTAGGTACAGGGTCAGTGTAGGTTATCAAACATTTCAAATATTTATAGTTTTCACATTTCAGTTCTAAAGAAGAAAACTTGAGAGAGATTCCTAAGAGAATTTTGAGAAGACTTGGAGTGAACACTGTTGGAAGATCACAGGCTCTTCTTTCTACACCAGCTCCTCAAGCCTTTAATACATTTTGCATAGCTGCCTTCATTAGAAATCCTGGCCAGTAAGTTTAACAAATGACATCTGAGTCCTGAGAAAATAGCAGAAGTTCTAAGTATGTAATAACTCCATGACTAACAATAAGCTTTGCATATCTGAATAGTAAAGAAGGATTGTCAGTAATGATTCTCTCAGTCTAAGGCAAAATATCATTTCCCTGTATGAAAGTAATGCCCAACATGTGCATCCCTCCCTTTACCAACAAAAATTGTATTTATAAGCGCAGGCAGTGGTGGTGATTTCAATACTCCTTCCCTACACTGATGAATAACAAAATTAATGCAGGTCCACGTCATGAATTCAGAATGACTTCATGGCTTTATTATGTTTATTAGTAAATAACTCCAGCCAAGTGGTGTATGATTTTCATCTCTGAATTGGCAACAGAATAAGTAAGGAAATATTTAATGTGGATATCTCCATTCAGGCACTGCTGTTCAACAGTGCCTGCTGCCTACAGTCATACAACACCTTGTTTTCACTCTTCAGAATCATCCTTTTCTGGAGTAAACAAGACAAATCAATTTGCCTGCAGCTCAAATCAAAGACGGTCAACCATAAGCCAAGTGGGAAGGATGCCACAGTGTTTTTATCTTGAGATAATTGTGCACATTATAAAACCATGCATGAAATAGTGGTAAAAGCCCCTTTCTAGCCAGTGAAAACCAGAACTCTGTTACAGGGGCTCTTAATGCAGCAGTTCTTAATTGAATTCATACCCCGGATGAATAGAACACCCTCCCTTCCCCACTGGAGAATGAAATGCCCCCAACCATTTCTGTTTGGTTGGTTGTTTTTTGTTTTCTTCATAATTTGCATTCAAATCAGGCAGAAATTTTAACTCACAACATCAGTGGGAAACATTCACCTCTTCCACTGAGTATCTGAGCCCTAGCTTCAGCACCAATGATTAAATTAGCAAGTCAAACAAGGTAAATGTGGGAGAAGGAAACAGAGACATTTTTGCTGCACCTTCTCTTCCAAACTGCTTATGCTGATGGCCACATTTTGTTTCTAAATCAATGATGTATCTGCCTAAACAATCTATTTGACATCATTTTCACCCTTGGAAATTTTTCATAGAGCCTAATCTGCTAACGTAATTAAAGAGGACAACTGGGGGAGACACACAAACTAACATCAGTAACTTCCAGACACTGGCAATTTGCCTGTACTTCACACCCCTAATGCGTCCTTTGTTTATTAAGATGGACAAAGCGTTCCCTACTTGTTCAGCCAAAGTTGTTGGCAAAACAGGGACATTTATTTTAACAACCTTAAACCGAAGGGCAATCCAAAGAGAAAGGAGCAGGACAACAGAGCATTAAAAAATCCATCATACTGACAGAGCTCTCTTCTCCGAGGAACATAGGATAGTGGAGACAACCCTACTTCTAGATATCTGCATCACTCAGAACTGGACAATGAAACAGATTTTGGGTTTACTTGAATACTCATTTCATTCACTCATTTGTTCATTTAGACGGTTCTTAGCCAGATTTTAAAAATCATCTGGTTTCCTTTGAGAAAAGGCACTGGCCAGACTATGCATTCTTATCTTAACACTCTTGTCATAGTTTGTGTTAAGCCACTTTATGTATTCAGTTTTGCTTTTCATTGAGAAACTTCCTTATTTTCTAAGTCAGTCAGAGGAGAAGTATAATCAGTTAACACAAAGTATATGGTTACAAGCAACTTTAGCTTATTAGAGCTGAATGAAGACATTTATTTATTTATTTATTTGTGGCCAGAAAATAAAACCTTTTCCAGAAGAGAAGCAGTTATTTCCTTAGACATTAGATCTAGCTATTTCCCTGGGTGGGTGCATGTGTCATGATGAATGTGTGGTGATGGGGGAGTGGTGATCTTTTCCTGGTCTTTTTCCCAGTTATTTGCTTTATATTTAAGCAAATGCAGCAGTGCTGGCTCCTTCAGATCTGATAAAAGCTCCTTTTAGGTGAACATGCCCAAGCTACTCTCACATCTGAATTTAGGCAACCCGTGTGCTTGCGCACTTTCTCCCTAGTGCAGCCTTTCGATACTGAAAGAGGGCTTATAAGAAAGATAGAGACAGACTTTCTAGCAGGGCATGTTTTGAAAGGACAAGAAGTAATGGTTTCGAACTAAAAGATGGTAGATACAGATTTGTTCTGAGGAAGGAAGTTTTTTCAGTGACGGTGTTGAAAACATAGAGGAAGATGTCCAGAGAGGTTGTAGATGCCCCATCCCTGGAAAATTTCAAGGTCAGCCTTGGACAGGGCTCTGAGCCAACTAACAGAGTTGAAGATGCCTCTGCACACTGCAGAGGGGTTGAATTAGATGACCTTTGAAAGTCCCTTCTGACCCAAATGATTCTGGGATTCTGGGATTCTTTACTCTTTAAATCCTCCTCCTACTTCTATCCTAGGAGAGTCAATCTGTTGAAAATGTCGTGAAAGGCAAGGCAAACAATAGATTCACAGTTACCTGAACTTGAACAGTATTTTTTGACAAGGGAGGAAGGCAATTATTAAATTGTTCTTTATCTCTCAGATGCTCCCACCAAGAACTCTCCCAGGCAGACACCAAATGAACAGTGTCTGTCCTGGAAAGCTGCTCTTTTGATCACATACTCATTCCTAATAGTTCATTAGCAGGAATAAAACTGTGGCCATATCAATCTGCGGCAATTCCATTGTTGGCAGGGTTGTTATGCCATTAATTTCCATCCAGCTTTGTACGTCTGGGCTGTGTACTTTGCCAGAGGATGAGCATCTCCTGCTAGAACACAACCTCCACTTCTGAGTCAAGCTTGCCGTTGATAGCAAATCTACTTTGTTTAATACACTACCCCCACATTTCCACATTGTCTTCTCTGGAACAAATCTGCATCCTCAGTCTGTATTTCATAGTTCTACACCAACCAAATCAAGCATCAACAGGCCTGTTAATAAGTGTGGTGACTAGTTTAGAGAGAGATCCACACATTTATATACATTTACCTTTAATGTTTAGTTTCAGTGGAAGGACTCAAACAAACTTGAGTTGCAAAATTCCTCATTGCAGGAAGCAGCAAAATTTTGGTGCTCAGAAGTTCATCACATTTTCAATAGAGCAAGTTTTCACTGCAGAACTCCAGAGCCCAACCCATTGGGTATTTGTGCTGAAACATTTCTTATTAAATAAATTACTTTTTCATTTAATAATGGCAGTACAACATTGCCCATTGGCAGCAGCAACTGCTCAAGCTAAGTTCAAGGTTACTGAAGCAAAGCTACTAATTTAAAGATAAGATTGTACAGTGAAACTTATTTTTATTTAGGGCAGTAACATTTTACATTTTTAATAAGCATAAAAAAGTTAAGCCACACTGTACATTTTATCCTGGTTACTAAACCAAAAGGAAAATTTGTCCAGATGGTATGAAAAAAATTGAAAGCTAAATTTACTTTGTGGAAAAAGGGAAAAAATCACGGAAAATACAGCAGGCCCAATTTGAAATCTAGATCATGCAGGCAGATATGTTCATCAAAAGTTTTTACTCTCTACTACTGAAGGGGTAGCCACCAAAATGTGTAACATCTGCATACAGAACACAGTTCTTATCATTTGTAGGAAAGTTTTGATTAAAAGTCCTAGGTGATGAATTACTTAGGCTAAAAGCAGTAAGCTATCAAGTTGGAATAGAAATATTGAAAATAATAGGTTAAAGGACAGAAAAGAATAGAAGAAAAAAAAATCTATATCCAGCCAAGGGAAGACACTTAGAGGAGCCCTACTGTACATGACTGCATTTGGGCAAGAGCAGAATTTTTGAAGATAAAAGAGAGTTATACTGACACATCCAAGGATTAAAAAGAGCAGGAAGGTGGGCAGGTAAAGAAAAAAAAATTCTTCATCAATGTAGCAGAAAAGACAGCTGTAGGGAAGGGGCTGGAAGCATGTAAAAGTACAGAATAGGTACTCTGCCTCACTTTGACTTCCATTTTAAATAGAAAAATTAGACAAAATAATATAAAAAGGGATTAAAGAGAAACACAGACAGGACTTCAAAAAGGCACTTTCTGAATTAAAAATACATCCAGTAGCTTTCATCTAAGATACAGAATTTAAAAAAGAAGAGAAAAAAGCCTGCATCCATTTTGCATCAAGCAGGATGACAGTTTACAGAGGGAGAAGTACAAGTCTCTATAAATCAACACTGCAAAGCACTTTAATGCACATCTTCCTTTTATTTGTATCTCATGTAATGTTGGCAGGGTAAGAACAGAGGTTAGGGAGTGGAAAACATGTATTTTATCACTATGTTTCTGCTTGTCTAGGAGAACATTGGAATTTCTGTAATGAGGATTCTGCCCATGTTCACCATGAAAGAACATGAGGAAAGGTTTTACCTTTTTACATGAAACAGCATGTTTGCCCAAAGCCACAAATCCCTTAAAACTGCCATCTCTGAAAACTGCTTTATTGCCAACAGTACAAAAGATGGATTTCAGGGATTTTTCACTCCAGCGACGTTGTTGTTGGCTGTCACTACATCTGATCTCACCGAAAGGACCTATCCTAGTAAGATGTTTTCATCAAGTATGTTTGATAACACATCTATTGATACAGAATGGAGAGGTCAGTCATGAGGGCAGTTCATCAGAAAAGAGAGAAGAGCACAGGGTCGGGGAGCAGGTGGGACGATGGATCAGCCATGGCTGTGGGAAGGATTCCTCCACACGCCTTTGAGTACCCCCAATGTCTCACAAATGGACAAGTGCTGCTTCAAAGGCTGAAATGCTGCTTAGAGTAGGTGGAGGAGTGCTGGGATTATCCCCTGAATAAATCCCAATCCAGTGTGTTTCAAAAGGAATGACTGTTCCTCCCTACATTTATTAGAGGGTAGAGAAGACAGTTAGCTAAAAGGCTTGCATGTTAGAGAGAGACGTGGCGCTTCCTGGGAAATAGAGCTGATGCAGGAAGATACAAGTCCTTGTAAAGATATATTCCAGAGCAGCATCAACAGCAAGTCAGCAGGGTTTTCATCTGGGACATTTTTCAGGCTTAATTCAGCAAGTGTTCTTCCAGTTTTTTGTTTATGTCCACTATTAAAAAAAAAGATTGTAGTTGTGCTGTTCAGCTTGGATATGAAGATGAATACTTTTCAAGGTCTTTTGTCTAAATCTAAACATGAATCTATGGAGAAAAAGTGTTTAACTGCCTAAAAAGAAGGTACTACTTGCCTCAAGATAACAACAGTTAAAAGGAATGTACAGCTGTGTAAATCTAAAATAGCAGAAACTGTTGGTTTTGTTATTATTTATCTAAGCATGGCACATAAAACTTATGTCCATGACTTCATATGATCCACCACCATGGCATCTCCTACCACCATACACACATAAATATCAATATTTATTTACTGTGAGGAGAAACTTCCTGAATCAACCTCTTCCCCACTCAGGTTTTCCAATAGGAATTATCTGATTACTTTCCAATACAATCCTGGTGCATCCTTGGAATGCTTGGTGGAGGCCCAGTGATTTATTTAGAATGCTGTGCAGAGTACCACCTACACTGCTTACCTTGTAGGAGGTTTTTTTATTGTGATTCTAAGGATAACTTGTCAGTAACCCTTTTTGTAAGGCTAAATTAAATATAGTGCTCCTATGATTCATTTGACAGAAAATATGTCTTTGTGCATATTAAATACAACTTACAAAACAATCTGTTCTCTAAGTCTAATTAATTGATCTAATCAATTGAAAAAATCAACTGATTTTTTACTTACAACAAGTGGTTTATGAAAGATTTTATGATGATCCCTCTCTGAGGCACCACAGAGTGAAAACAGTCTCTTAAATAGTCTCTTCCATTGAGCTGTATTTTGGATTTCATTAGACTTGTCACAGATGTTAAGGTCACAGAAGAAAGGGATCTTCAAGATGTCACAGGAGAAATTCTTGGTAATTTACATATGGCAAACTACTGAAACAACTGCTGTTTAAGAAAGATGTTGTGATTGTTATTTCTAGTTACAGCATTTGCAAATAGATAACTGTTTTTCTCACCTTCTGTAAAGTATATATTTGAAGATGAATTCTCAATATATGACAAATCTATTTGATTTGTGGAAGAAGATTTAAAAGAAACCAATACTGGTTTTGCTGAACTGTTACATTCTG
Organism: Corvus kubaryi; assembly: GCF_017639235.1. Taxonomy (NCBI): domain Eukaryota; kingdom Metazoa; phylum Chordata; class Aves; order Passeriformes; family Corvidae; genus Corvus; species Corvus kubaryi. Next base: position 8,107,076 of record NW_024581130.1, read on the forward strand.
TGCAACTATTGGTAGAGAAATGTAACAGTCAGAGGATAAACTGTCGTGAGATGTTGAACAGTCTAAAACAATTTGTCTAAGGATACTAAGGATCATCAATATAAAATTGCACTAAAGAATAAATTAAATGATTGTATCCTGAGGGGTGGACAGACATTCTGGATTGGATATCGATTTCTACAGATGAAGCCAAAAATTCATGTACCTGGAAAGAGGGAGATGCAGGCCCACTATGTTTTAAAATGCTAAAATATGCATTTATTGCTTTACTTCATTTACTTTCATGCCTTCTTTACAAGCCACAGAACACAGATGAAAAGAAATTCCATACTTCACCTAAACACCTGGAAGGCTCAGCGTTCACCCCACTCCCACTTGTGCTGCTCTGTCACTTGGCCTTTTTTTCTTTTTATCCTGGCATTTCCATCATTTTTTTATTCCTTACTGTCCAAGGCTGCCTTTGCTCCATTAAACTGTGTGCAGCCAACTTTATTGATAGCTCTGCCACCTCATATCAGCATTTCAGAAGCACTGAAATGACTTTGATTCAGCTCCTGCAATGGTATTTAAATGGTAGTGCTCCATTTGCCTTCATTGGGAAAAAAAAATAATAATGTGAGACTTTAAAGTAAGAAGGAAAAAGCAGCCGAAGCTTGAGTTGCCCATCCTGTAAACTGTGCTTTATATCTTCTTATACACCTTTTTTTCCCCCTATTTGCAGGAAAGCAAGATGTAGGTATCATCTTGTGTACTTGAAAGAATGGGCATTCTGACAAGCTTATGCTGGAGACTATTATTCTTAAAGTTTAGCCCAAAATCTCATCATCTAAGATAAAAAAAAAATCAAAGAGCTTGTTGCTGTACACAGAATAAACATGTTTTTCCTCATTTTGGAAATGAAAGCATAGTCATCATTAGCCAGGTCAATATTTCTCTAGAATCTAGTTTTGTAAAAAATAAAATACCTGCATTAGGTATTTTTGCTGTGATTTACAAATGGGCCATCTTTGCCTACGAATAATGAAACTCAAAGAACTGGGTACCAAGACACAGCCTCACACTTTATATTTCATGCTTAATGTTAAAAACCCATAAAAACACATGAAAGGGAAGCCAGCAAATTGCTGAGAAAAATTCCTTTTAACTTTCTAACTCATTAGCTTTTCTGAAGAACTTATTTGTGACTGCATAGCTGTGCTCTCTTACTGAGATGATCTTATGCACAACTGTTTTCTCCCCGTCAACACCAGACAGGCAAAATTTTTTCTATTTTTTCAGGAGTCAAATCGGAATAGATGTTCCAAGTTGCCAGACAAATAAATAGTGTGTGTAGTTATTGGCTGGGTATTGGATTGAACACAAACCCCAGGGGGGTTTCCTACTTCAGTCTATTCTTCAGGGACAGGCAGCATTGCAATAGACAAAAATCAATTTTCTGTCCTTGCATCTTCAGTATTATCTATTATTAGTATTAAAAGTCTTAAGCCAGTAAAATCATTGGCTTAACATAGTAATGGAAGCAAATGATCTGCATTTTTTCCCCTAATATTTGCTGGTCCTTGCCCTGTGATTGATTATAAGTAGAATGTCTGTTTATTTACAGAGATTACAGTTCTCTGCATATATTGGCCTCAAACCTATTCTATTTTTCCTGCTGACTTCAATAGAAGCAGGATTAGATCTCTGATGAAAGCTTTACTGCATAGGAAACATCGATTTGAGAGATTAGCATTACACTGTGGTGACAAAAGATATTCGTCATCACAGCTGAGTAGAGCAGGTTACAAGACAGTCTGTTGAGAAGCCCTGTGTGTTTTCATCAGCCTTTGTCATTTTTTTCCCCAAAGTATAGTTGATTACAGAGCCTCATTTTATCAGTAAGCTGGAATGGCATTAAGTAAGTGATTTGTTTGTGCCATGGAGCATTCCAAGGACAGGTAAGAAAGACGTTTTCCTTATTTGGAAAAGAAAACAGTATCATTAAAGGCTCATTCTCCTGATTTAGTGGAACACTGGCATGAAGAAACTCAAATCCAGCTCTGGGGTTGCACTGTCAGGCACGTACCTGGAGTGCTGTTCCAGCCAGATTTAGGGATTGGATAGAAGTTTGCTGCCAGGAATTCCTCTCTTCCTTTTGAGAGCATCTTCTGAAGAAATGCTGTGGCTGCATATGGATTAACTTTTCCCAGACTAATGGGCCGGCACACTTTGCTCTAAGCTGACTATATACTGTAGCATTTTTTTTCTTTCATAAACTATCACTAATTTTAGGAACACAGAAACTAAACACTAACTCTCTACTTGGTATGTACATCTTTTAATCTGTGTTGTTCTGAACACACATTTCCTTCATAATAACTAAGGCCTGGTACTGAGGTCATTCTAGAGAGCACTCTCAGAATGACACAGAATGAGCAATTTTTTTCCCTCCTGCTGACTTTCATCAGAAACAAGAACAGGACTGGTGCAGTCTTTGCCATGATGGTCAGAGACATTTACATTTACAGAACTGAACCACAGAAGCTTCACTTTTAAGTAAGCAGGTCCTAAACTACTATCTAAAAGAACATCTAGAGAGGAACAATGTTACTGGAAATGTGGAATTTTCCTGAATTTTCATAAAATTACTGTGTTACAAGTCTACAGAATGGCTCAACATATTTTACTGTAAAGTTACTTTACTCAGCCTATATGTCAGATACATAAAATCCACTTATTATCTCTGAGAGGTGTAAGAACCATGCCCTGCATTGAGATACAAGCAGTACCAGTAAAACATAACAAAAGAAACATATAAACCTGAATGAAATTTTAGGCTAATTTATTTTTAAGGGCTGTCCACACAAAAATAGCTTCAACTCCTTCCTTGATTCTTTTTAATCTATGTCTCAGTTTTTCTAGAAACATAAAATCTTTTTTAAGCCTTTATACTGCACACAATTAAGCATTTACGACAATTTATTGACAGGAATCTCTTAAGTGTAGTTATTTCTATAAATCCTCCATATATTTAAATGAACTCAGGCTAAAGATTTAATTATCTACAACTAGCCCTAGTTAATCCCTACAGGGATCTAGATTTTTATTATAAATGTGTGTTTTATGCATTTAATTGCACATTGTTGAAACTTGCATTTTTATTTACTCCCACCAAAGTAGGCTAATTTGGAAGATTCTATGAAATTCTGAATACTCTTGGAAACAACATTTCTAATGTACTCTTAATTATCCAGTGCTCAACTAATTCCTCTAGACAAGTATTTTAGTAGCTATTGTATTTTAAGGATTTGCAATAACTGAGATTTTAAAGATGCAAAATTTGCATACTGTTCAGATTATTGTTTAGATGACTGCAAGTTTCCATGTTGAAACAAACTATTTCATTCCATGGATAACTAAAGATTTGTGGAGTGGAGGCTATAGCCTTTACTAGATGAATTAAAACAATGGGAAAAGCAGATAAATTTTCTAGTCTCTCCCAAGCAGACCAGAAGAAAAGCTTTTGTGCATGGAAGATTGTGTGCTGAAGTAATCTAATGAATTAAATTAATTCTATTTATAAAATTTGTCTAATTTATGTCTACATAGCACCATCGCCTTAATTACAGTTGAAAAAAAAGTTCATTATTTTACCTGCATTTGAGTACAGGGCATTCAGATTTTGGTACAACTCCTACTGCACATTAATGCTAATGTTTTCATCAATATGAAAAACACTCCTCATGTAAAAAACCAAATCCAGTGTTAACCCTCCCTTCAATGGGACAGGAAATGGCAACATCAAAGGCAGCAGGGAAGCTCTGCTTAAACACACTTTAGGTTTTCAGAGATCTTTAGCAATGTGCAGCCTCTTAGGAAGCTTTGTCCTTTACTGAACTCCCTTTCCCACAACTCACTACAAAGCCCAACTTGAGAAGATTTGGGTCATCATCTATAAAAACCAAAAAGCTTTAAGCACACTCTTCTTTGTGAAGGTAGACTTCTGATAAAGGCTTTTTTTCTATTTACTTGTTATCCCGTTTGTCATTCTTTAACAATATCTGGAAATAGAAAATGGAAATAAAATGAAAAAATGAAAATATAGCAACACACATTATGTTTCTAATCTATCTATTCCATCCAAAAGCATTAAACCAGCTAAAAGAAATTGTTACATAGCCATGCTGGAGCACTATGTCTCATAAATTTTCATGTGTATATTATAATTTTAAGAACTAAGTTGAAGTATTTTTTCCTGCATGGGTCAAATGACTTCCACGTTTTCTTTCTGTCAGAAATATTCATGTAAAACATTTGTTTTGAAAAGACCCCCTGGGAAACAATCACATTTTACTCATGTTCTTCTATTAAACATGTTTGGACTTGCAAGTAATCAGAGAAAGAGGGAAAAACTTTATCGAAAGGAATTCAAATTAATTCAGCACCTTTCCCTGCCAATGAGTTTCTTTTCTTTCTGAGTAGAGATATTGACCTGGCTAATGATGACTGTGCTTTCATTTCCAAAATGAGGAAAAACATGTTAATTCTGTGTACAGCAATAAGCTCTTTGACTGCTGTTTGCTGTGGCCAAAGGAGATCTGAAAGCAGCTGCTGTAATTTAAAGCTGCTGTGATCTGCACATTTCCCTCTTGACCCCATATTCCTAAAAATCTCCATCCCAATGCTCCAGTTCTGAGCTACACGGGATGTGCTCTTTCCTGTGGTCGCTCTTGGCACCTATTTGATGATTTTCCTTCAGTCTTCCTTGGCCTCTGGTGAAAACGATTTCTGAGAGCTGTCTGAAACAGTGTGCAGAACTCGCTACTTGAATGTAAGTTTCAGCTCAAGTATGGGGAAAAAAAACTTTTGGGATCCTGTGAAACAGAGAACTTTTCACATGCCACTGATCTAAGGGATTAAGCTACAGAGAAAAGGCTCTATTAGGATAGATCAGATGTTTTGATTAAATTTTCCAACCTCCTGCAGTGAAACCAGGTTTCCTGTAAAACTGTCCACAGTTTTCCTTGAAGAAAAGGTCCCCATGTAAATTCTCACTATAATAAATCTTGGCTTTGAAACATCAGATTAGAAACCTGAGTGTGGTATCAGTGATTGCAGCTCTTGTGGAAAGGCAGATCATTATATACAATGTCATGGTGTGAAAATGGAAGAAAAAGCTTTACCAAGATTTAAGAGCTTCTTAATTCCAAATGTGGGTCCTGGCTGACCCCGAGGTAGCTGGAGTAAGACATGCCACTTCTTTTTTATTGCATTTCCCAACTAAGATTTGATCTTTTTCATGAGAAGAATTTGCCATTATATCATCAGTACTATCTTCACCTCAGTAAGCCTAAAAGGTTAAAACCCATTTGCTTTACAGAAATACCAGGTGAGCTGAACCCTTCTGGAGTCACGGAGGAGAAATCCATGGAAGGCAGGAGGGGAACGCATCTCCCAGGACAACGAACCGTGCAGCTACAGCTGCACCAAGGTTCTCCTCTTCCTGCTCTGGAGAACTGCGTGAGGAACTCAGGAAGTTAATAAAGGTAATAATAATCCCACAGAAAATCTTCCTAACTGATGCTCTGAATACAGAGCCAAAGCCCACAGGGTAAGTATCACAGCCTCAAACCTGAGATTATGTTGCAGGAAAAAAAAAAAAAAAAGTCTTATGAGGTTATAGAGCATGGAGAGAAATTCACTCCATCTAGGATTCATTCTTCTCAGGAATTCCCTTCTGTTATGCTACTTACAATCAAAATGGCAAAAGCATCTTAACTTGACTAAGACAGACACTACAGCTTTACTGCTCAGATTCAGTCCTGTAGTGCAGGAAAAACCTTTAAGTGTCAGGTTGTTTTTTTTTTTTCTATGCTTGAACTTTGCATCTTTTGCCATCCTTTTTATGACAGATAATAAATACAAGCTTTACATCAAGTCATTTTGGTAAGAAAAAAGCCCAGACAGGTCAATGATGTTAGCTAGAAAATGTCTTACAAAGAAGGGAAAAATAAGCAACTTATCATTTGTTAAAATGAGCTGTTTGTTCCCAAATGCTGTTGAGTCACTGGGTCAAAATATGTTTCAATCATTGTGTGTATTCATTCAGGTATCTGTGAAACTTTAAGCACTACATGACACGGCATCACATAAATTTAATAACATTTACAGCAGTAACACAAAGGCCGATAAAAAATGCTGTGCTTTCACCTGTTTCTTTTAGGTCTGGAGGCAAAAGAATAGAGAAAACTGATAAGAAATGTCCTTAAACAAATTAAAATGAGTTAATGTAGGTAGAAATATTTTCCTTTTTGATGTAGTAATTATAGAATCGTTCAAGCTGGGAGGGACTTTGCAAAGTCACACCTCTAGGTCAAACCAGGGTCAACATTGAATTCAAACTACACTGCTCTGGGTTTTGTCCAGTCAGGTCTCAAAACCCTCCACAGATGAAGAATCTTCAGATTAACTGAAATTGAGCATTTTAGAATCTTGTATGTTAATAATGGCAATATAAATGTCATATTTTACATGTAACTTATTCCTTTAATTGAAAAAAATTGGCATTTTGGTAAAATGAAGTTCCAGTATCCATGACCCCAAAAGAGTAATTTTAGTTAGATTATTTTTATTCCCTGACTATAAAACTTTGAGTGGTTAATATTTATCCGCATGAACATTTCTTGATGTCAGCTTTCTTTCCCAACAAAGCAAACTGATTAAAATTCAATTTTCTGGTAGAAGGCATAATAGGTAATTCAGACAATTAATTACTTCTTTGATGAAGTCACTTTTTAAAAGACAGTTTCTTTGGATGAGGATATAATCAAGAAACAGAAGATAGTGTCTTTCTTCTAAAGCACCCAGCTCATCAGCATTCATCCAAAAAGAACTTTCTGTTTTTTTCTCAAGACCCTATTTCTAGTGCATATTCTGAAAATACTTTGGTATGCTTTCTTAATCTCTGTTTTTTATGGTTGTGATTTTTTTTCATATTGAGGCTCTCAGGTGATGTCTCATTTGTTGGTTCCTTTTTATGCTGACCAGCAGAATAATTTGGAAAAGGCTCCTTACCCTCCTTTTCCTTACTGGTGTTGCCAGTGGAGTGTGACTGGTTTGATAAATGCTCCCAATCATTTCATGGCTTCTAATGACCTTCTTAGGAGAACAGCAGTGGTGAGGAGTGAATTGTATGAGTAAACATGAATCATAATAGAGAGCACAGTGTTTCATAGATTAAAATAATCCTTCTGTTTTGGTTTCTTGAGAAGATTCAGCTACTAACTGGTGTGGAATGCACTGATCTTTTCATCTTTTGGAATTCTCATGCAGGCAATAGTATGCAAGACTCTTGTTAAATATGGAGAACAGAAGGATGTGAAATGAAAGTATTGCAAAGTAGCTTTTGACTTGTGGCATAATCATGGGTATAAAGAGAAAAGACACCCATCACATGATTTTTTTGTGCTTGCCCTACAAGATGATCACAAAATCCATTATGCTTAAGCAATTTCTCAATCAGTGTATTTTGCAATAGTAATACAAACCACAATATTTCTATCAGTTAACACAACTAAAATCACAAACATCTAAAATCAGATTAAAATATTTAAAATTTCTCAAAAAATTAAATCCCAATATAATAATATTATCATAATCTTGGAAAGATCCCACACCTGCCAAAAATCTCTAGTTTGAAAGTATGTTGGTGAACTTCTTTTGTTTTTATATCTGACCAGAGTTTTCCTTGTTCACATATGCAAACTCTCCACCTGAACAATATATTCTACATAAAAGCAGACTATTTCTTTCCATACTTTTTGACCTACCTACTCTACATAGTTTAACTGACCACCATCCCACATCTCCATATAATTGGAAATTTTTATAAATTAGATATTAAGGTAGTTTTGCATCCAACAGATGCAAATTGCTTTCAAAACCGTCGTCATTCTCTTCTCCTTCCTGTCTATGCTGTCAATGAACAGATTAAATGTAAAGTTTCATCATTCTCAATTCCATTCACCAATTCAACTTTTTATGTCTCAGCAGTCTAAAATAAGGAATGCTTTGTGACAGTAAAAGGCAGTTTGTCAAGATCCTGCCTTGCAAGGTACCTGCAGTCCTCTCAGCCTATCTAATTGCAAAATTAGTAGTCTTTTTTAATCTTATCGCTCATCATGGGAATATTGGCCTTTTTTTTTGTGTGTGTTATAAGAACATACATTTGCATTTTAAACATTTGTTCTAATAATTTCGTAATCTCTTAAATTTATCAGTGGGCCAAACTTCCAAAATTGTAGCTCACTACACTGTGCCAAAATCAATTGGAGTTACCTGTCATGTGATCAATTTCTGAAAGATTTCTGTTGTGTATTTTATCACCTCATCTATCTGAAACAATGCTGCACTAAACCTTTACCATCATTCTTTATTGATTTTTTGATACACACTGTATCCCAAAAAGCAACTGGTTTGTCAAATTTCTATTGAAAATATACTCAGCTATTAAGCTTTGCTGAAATTAATATTGTAGCGAAACATCATTGTGTACTTTTCAGACCAATGTATTCCACTGTGAGCTAAAATATTCTGACTGTGACTGTCTAATCTTTATTGCATCAGTTTTACCAATTGTCCTATGTCACTTTCATGCATTTTTATATTACTTACACTGAATGTCTTTAGTTGTTTTTTCTGGAAATTTATATGTATTATACATGCAATTCTTCTGAAGCACTTGGGACACCTGGTAAACATCTGGCCTGATGTGTTTTATCTGCTTTGCCCATTGGCCTGAATAAAAACCAGAATCCTAATGCACAACTCTGTTTGGTAATGAAGTCATACAAAAAAGTAACAACAATACACGCCAAGGCAAGATGACCTTGCCATTCACATAATTTAAAGAAATGGTTTTATTATCTGTTGACAAGAATCTTTTACATTATGCCTGGGGTATTTTTAGTTGTTTTTTTTTTTCTCTGCAAATGATGACACCTTCAAAATCCCTGTATTGTTACTTCAGATTTCATCATTTAAATAGGGTAGGGCAGCCTAGTTGTCAACATCTCTAGTCCTTTGTACTCAATTCTTGAACATCTGTCCAAAGCCGGTTGTTCCCAATGATTCCTACCTGAGACAGATGCAATATTACCTGGTCAACATGGCCTAAAAAGGGAGGCACTGTCTCACTAAGTCCTGTTTCTTGAAGTGGTTACCATAATGAACATTTCCAGCATAGCTTCCATACAAAAAGTCTTGCTAACTCACAATCTAAACACATATTTTACTCCAAAAATTTCCTAGGGAACACTTTAGCATCCATTTGCTGACATCCTCTTAACACAAATGCATAGTAGTAATAAAAAAGCACTTCAGATTGCAAAAGTAGATGCTATCATACAGTGTCACTGCTAAAAAGACAAACATCCCTCTTTCCAAATTGTTGCTGTTTGGAAAAGAGCACGTTTGTTTTCAATATGTACTTGCATAGAGGAAGGCCAAAAGTTATGTTTCGGGGGGCCTGGCCAGCTGGGTATTGTTTTGAAAGCAGAATTAGGGGGTTTTTTAAGGGTGTGCACAATACTTTAAAGATACTTTATGTATTGTACAAGTTTAATGTTTTAATGTTATGAACATGAACATAATAACCCTAAGTCCCAAACCACCTTCAAGTAATATAGCAATATTACATATATATATATATATAGACTTATATTCATATGTACATATACATGGGCAATAAAACCCCCTCCCAGTTAGCATAATTTTGAGGATTTGGGGGACTGGAGCAAATCCTCACTCAGTGTTTGATAACTGGGATCATTTCACTTCCAAGGCTGGCTGTAGTTGAGGGTATTTTACAGATGCTGGTGAAAGGTTAAAGATGGAAGCTACACATTTCAATTAAAAGGCATCAATATTTTCTAAAAAGGCAAAATTTCACTGCAGACTCAGAAAATTCAATCCTAATATTTGTGTAATAAATGAAGCACTTTGTTATTAAATTATGCTAGATACGGTTTGTCTTTTTTGTTGTTGTTTTTCAAGTCCATTAAACTGATGTCACCACAATTTCTTGGTTGTCCCATTTTCCAGCTGACCAACTGTCAGTTCCTATTTCTGGACATGATTACAAATGCAGCCCAGAACATGGCAAAGTGAATGCAGAACAGATTGAACACTGAGGGGAATCTGAGCAATGCAGGTAGCAGAGATGAAAATGCTGCAAGCCTGCTGACAGACTGGAAGGGAGGAGAAGGAATGCAAAGGAACTGAAAAATGCAGCCAGAAAACTTGTGAGACAGCAGGTACAAAAAAGCCAGACTTACAACAATTTGGAAAGAACAGTAACTTCTAAAAGGCAGCATAGCCCAAGAATGTGTGATCACAGAAAATGATCTACAGATATTTATATTAGATACCATTGCTGCTATTAACAACTCCCCAGTCAATTAAACAAATGCTCTCTGCATTTAATTAAGCTGTAAATAGCCATGGTTACCTAAAACATTGTGCGTTTTTTGCTGGAAAATGTATTTCATTATCTGTCTACAAAGAAAACAGAGTAAAAAATGTGGCATGTGTCCATCACTCCTTTATTCTTGCCTAATTCCAGGATTCACACAGCAAAATTTTTTGCGTAGTGTTGTTTTTCTCTTAGCTAGCTGAAATCTAACAACTCTTTAACAAGGTATGATACCAGATATATGAAATACACTGTCACATAGACTGAAGACTAATTTCCAAGTGTTTGGAGTAGAGAAAAATGCAGAACATTTCTACAAGGGACAACAAGACACACTTCATAACTCTCAAATTAGGATCAAATTCCACGGAAAGAAAATCTTATGTCAGTTGTCTATAGGGTGCTTAAAATTAGACTGAGCTTCCTTTTTAAAAGGTATGTTAATCTGTCAATTCACTTAAGAAGGAAATCCTCAGTATTTAATTTTATTTGAAAATTGTATGGATATGAAAATAAATTTTCAGCTACAACTTTTTATTGAATTCCCTTGTCCTTAGAATGTTTGCTCTTCCAGCTGCACTGTAAGCAACATCTGAGTTCTGGCGGTACAGTGCCACAGATTTCTGACCAAATGTTTTTCGTGCAGCCCCCATCCAAGGCGAATGGAGAGCTGGATCCATGGATGCAGACTGTAAAAATTAAGTTCACTAGAAGAGACAAGTCTGAAGCTAAAGATACAGATTTTTTTTTTTTTTTTAACACACCTGTTATGGTGTGTTTCACTCTCTGACAAAGTCCAGTAAGTCAAAAAAAAAAAAGAAGTGGCAAAATTTAGTCCCCTGTTTTCTTTAATAAGTGAAAAAAGAGCTGGGGAATCCATGAATGGTAGGAACTTTACATTTGCCTTTAATTTAAGTTCTTGACATGTACCTTACTCTTTAAAAGGATTTTTAAAAATCCTGGGATTAAGAGAGTTGCTGTCTCAAATATAGTGTCAGTCAGCATTGGTTGTGGCATTACTTTAGACAAACTAAGACTTGGAATAAAAGTATACTTCTAATGCCACATTCCCAAGGGTAATGAAAGCAATCACAAATTGTATCATGCAAAGCTGTGAGCTTTACAGGGCTGGGTTCCCCTTTCAATATGAACCACACAGTACCTACAAACTGTTGAATTCCAAGGAATCCAGGTGTGCTGCAATTGATGCAGAACTTTTATGGCACTGCTTAACACTCTTCACATGTCCTATGCCAAGTATCATTCCTAAAATTTAAACAGCTTTGATGTATCAGTGCAAATGTAAACAGATCAAAAATAAGAAATAAACATTCAACTTTTGTAATGAAGAATTTGAAGAAATCAAAGCACAGGGAAAAGTAAAAAAAAATCCACCCAAACTAACTGGAAACGGTATAAAATACCTACAGAACTGCACAGAAACAATTTTTCACTAATCTCCAGAAATATTTTTCGTATCTTTGATAACCTTGACTTTATTCTTAAACCAGAAGTTACCAGCTAATCCATTTCCTCTTCACTAAAATCAAAGAAAGAGTGACTTCAACAATGTACTTTGCTTCTTAACAAGTGGTTTAACACTTCCTGCACTTTTCTTTGAAAATATTTCAGTACTACACAGCACCTACAACAGTTGTATTTAAAATCACAACTCCAAAAAAGGAATTAGCAGTATCATCTCAAATGCAACCATTTGTTTTAGCTAAAATTTAGAAGCTTTCCAAAAAGCATCCCCTACTTGAATTTTAACATAAAATCTTAATAATATATTTTTTCATAATTTTACAAGAACAGAAATTTTAAAATCCTGTTTAGTCAGTATATTTAGTTAAGTATTTTGCATCTCTATGCAACCTGTGTATCAGCAGGATGTAGGCTAAAGGATGCATACAGTTATAAAATTTCATTGAAATGTTCACTGAACATTAAGGTGCTAGGAAATTTTGGACTGCAGTTCATATAAAAATTAAATCATTCTTGTACTGCTCTCAAAAAACTGTCCATTCTCAGTTTAAATTTCTGTTGTGAAACTTTCTGTTAGTTGGTGGCAAGGGAATTAAGGCAACCAAAGTAAAGTGGGCTTTTTTTGGTTACTCCCGACACAACACTAATATTTGATTCACTCGTTGAGTGAAAATACAAATAGGGATATTGACAAGAAAAAACCCCTTTTTTTCAGTGGGACAGTTGAAGAGAACAGTTTTCTGAGGCTGCAAGCCAAATAAGCTTTCTAGGCCTCTATTTTCTCTATAACGTAATACAGTTGACTACAACCATGTATTTAAGTTACTGCTGTTATTCTATTTTTGTCATTTTGTTAACAAAAACTACAATTCGTTACTCTTAGTAAGTGTTCCCATGCCTAAACTTGTCTTCACTGAAGAAGCTCTGTCGTTCTTCTGACTACCCTTAACTCTGTGGACATAAAACACGTGATGAGAATTTTAAAAAGCCCTGCTATATACAACAGTACTACCCAAAAAGGTGTGATAGCAGTGAAAAACCTGTCTCAACACTCTATGAAGATTCAAGCTTCACTCGTACACAAAATTTATCTCATTGCTTGTGATTCATTTGATATCCCTTTATTTTCTTGTATATTCATAACTTTAAAATACATGCAGGAAGTGACAGTACTCCCAGGGACTCTAGAAATATTAATTTTAAAAATCACACATTATAAATGATATCTAGCTCAGGCAACCAGGTTGTAGATTCAGGATGACTCCCATGAGGAGGGAATATTCAGATCAAAGCCACTGCAGTAACTCCTACCCTGTTATCCTGGCTCTTCTGCAGCAGAGAAAATCCTTCAACCTTATAAACAGTCTTCCGTATATAAAACAAAATAATTATGAAGAACAAAACATTTTCCCTCAGGAGATTTCCTGCACTGACCCAAGTGGGAAAAATTGATTGTTTTCATCTGTATCGAGCACTGATTGCATACTGTGGGTAAATCAGCAAGACTTGATAGAAAGTCAAATTTCTCACGGCACTGTTACCTGAAATACATTACGGAGAATTAGATTTTTTACTGAGGTGGTTTGCTGCATGCTTTGATACTCCTATCTATTCCACATAACTAAAGATGTACAGTGTTCTGCAGGTGAGTGCTGCTGGAAGAACTTCTCTCCATTGCATTTTTCTTTTTTTTCTCTTCAATAAATGTGTAAAATTTCATAGAAGCTCAGCTTTCTTTTCCAATTGTTTTTGATGTGTTTTATTTTTAGAAGCAAAGGGAAAAATGCCACAGCAAAAGAGCCTTGGAAATTTAAAGCTGAGGTAGGGCACTGAAGGGACGAATTCAAACACTGAGTTTTACTGAGCAGTACAAAGCGTGAAGTAAATTCCAGAGTGTGCTGTAAGCTCAAAAAAGGTAATTGTACAACTCAAGAGGGCCAGATCTAAGTACATAAATCCTAGAGGAGTGTAGATCTATATGCACATCTCATGTTCATATACAGTCATGACTGTATATATAAAACTCAAGTGGCTGCACATTGTAGAAATACTGACAGCTCATAACAGCAGCTGCTGAAATAGTCCTGCTATATTCCACTATGGAGAACTGAAATTCTGGAAAACAGCAGGTGTTTTTGGAAGGATTCTTTTCAGAATCCTGCTCCTAAGACTACAGCTGTGCCAGTGCAGTGCCAGGGCTGGGCAGTGGCTAACATCTGCTTTTTTCCCTAATTGCTTACATCTATGATTATTCTGACATGAGATGGATACACAAGGCCAGTTCTTTACAAAATTTAAACACATTTTTTAATTTTAAGCTTCACTTCGAATGAAATTCCTAATCCCTTAAAGATCAATACGTTAAAGTGTTTTTGTAAGGTGAGGTTTCAAGCACTTCCACTACACTAGTAAATAAAAATTTAAAAATACATAAAAATAGATTGCCAAAGGAAGAATCTCATTAGTTTCTGGATTTATAGACTAAAACCTGCTCATTCCCTAGGCAGAGACTCATGTAAGAGCAAGTATTTAACACAGCTTTGTGGAGACACCCATCTTCAAAGCCAGAGCACAGATCCTGGTTTATTTAATAGCTCAGACATAAATTTCATCAGCTGTGCATGAAGCACCTGTTTTGAATTTACATGTAGACATCTCATTTGCTTTTAAGTGGTTTGAAAATATTAATTTGTGCTGGCTGCACAATGCAATTTGGTACAAAGACCTCAGAGAGCTTTTTTCCCCTGGGACTGGCGTATTCACAGAAGCAAGGCTTGGAGAAACACAAGCAGAGTTTCTGACAGCATTCAAGTCTAGGGGTTTCTCTCCTTAGATAACAAATTCTGCCCTTACAGAGTGCCTGTTGGTGTGGATTTGGTGCTGCACTGAATTGGCTACACCACTTGTGGCTCAGCTGGTGGATTTGCTGGATTTTATCAGGAATCTCCACAGTTTTGCTCCTATGAGCAGTGTGAAGAGTCCCTGAGACCTTCACCTACAGCTGAAGCTCATGGTCCTGTTCACTGCCAGAAACCAAATACTGCATTTCATGGACTAGCACTGTTATCAGTTATGGCAATTCCTACACTTGATTTTATTCAAAGGAATTCTAACATTTGAGCTTCCATGAGGAAGAGAACAAAACACGTGGGATTTCATTACTTCCCATTCGTTTTCCTTAACAGATGCAAAGCTCAGTACGGGCAGTGGACCTTCTACCTGGAGGGCAGGAAGCCTGATGTCACATGACTTTGGGCAGTAAGAGCATAGGAAAAGAAACTGAAACAAGAACAGAAAAAGACAAATCTTGATGCAACCACATGGGCAGTGAAAGCAATTGCCCTTAGTTATTTCGTCATGGAATGAAAAGCTAAAGCTAATCCCCTTAGCTTTCCCATGTGGAAGTGGAATCCAAAACTAATCCTTTTACAGTAGCTATACCACATGAAATGGGGTGTTTAAACAAATCCCCTTAATCATCATGGCAAGAATCAGGGAGCTAAAGTCAATCCCCTTAGCATCCTACACCAAAAAGGGAACCAAAGCAATCTCCTTAGTTATGCTGGTGTTAATAGTGAACTCCATCAAGCCTTTACGTATTTTGATATAAAATTATTAGTAGCATTCTTCTAACATGCCAAGAACCAACATGATATAGATGCAGTAGCATCTATAGTACAACATTTCTACCCAATTTTTATGGCATAAAAATTCTAATGCTCACCACTTCATGACCTATTGGTCACAGGCATAATGCAAGAGTATCCATGTATCCATCAGCTGAGAAGAAAAACAAAATGTTTGAGCTCTTCCTTAAGAAAATTAAGAAATGGGGACTATTCCTTATAGCATGGAAAGCTGATGAAAAGCACTAACAGACACGGAGAGAAATCACTGAACAAGACCATATTGTGCATATCATCACTGTTCAGCTGCTATGTCTAACTTTAAACTTTGTTTTACTGTTTTACTTACTCTACAATATGCCCACTACTAGTAAACCTAAAAGAAACATCATTAGACTTCTTAGAAGACAAAACAAAAGGTCAGGTAGAATACCTGTGTTCTTCAAATGCTGTTCTACATCTCAACAGCACTTGTAATCTTTCACTTTATTTCTGCAAGTTGTGTTTTTTGTTTTAAACTCCTAGAATAGGATTCTTTTGATTAAATACAATAGCAGAGGATTATCCTCTTAAATCTGAAATACAGTCCTAAATTATTATTTATAAATACATGGATTTTATATTGAGTTCCTTTCTATTTTGTTCTCCACAGAATTATGATTATTAAAAAGAATTATGTTTCCTTATTAGCAGTCAATAGACATATATACAAACTATCTGTTTTCCACTTTTTGAAGTAGATTGTTAGGATTATGTGAAGAGTATCCAGTTCTGCCAGGATTGCTGACATAAATACATAATCCATGTGGTAGAGGCCTCTGTACTCACCTGGATCCCTTTGCAGGATATTAAATTGTGTGAAAATTACCGTGTGAAGTGTCTCTTCTGAAACCTAAAGTCTACAATTCTCTACATTTTGGACTAGTAATTGCTGCACACTTTGTTTAGAACTGTTCTTCAGAGAAGAGTTTTCAAGCTCAAATGTTGTACCAGAGGTCTGGACATCCACTGGCAGAGAGGGCAAAGCAGAGGAGAATTTCTTCAACACCACATTTTCAGTCCAGTTGGAGTATTTTTTTCTCACTTGGTGAGAACTCCAGTGGAGCAAAAGAACTATTTGGATACTGTATTTTCATCCTGGCAATGGTTGAAACTCCTGGTCCCCACAAACATCCTATAATCCTATCATTTAAAGCACCATCAGAACATGAATGATTTAGTGCCATTTGCAAGGGGGACTATGTGTTCCTAAGTATGTAAAAGAGGCTTAGAGAATGCTTCAAGCTTGATAATCTGGTTGCTTTCCCGTAACTTTAAAAATTCATACAATGTATTTAAACATCTGTAAACAGTTCAAAAGTAAAGCTGGCATAGTTTTTGGGGGAAGTTTTTTAGCTTTCTTTTCTGTTAAGTCTAAGTAAAGGCTTCCAATATAAGGTCAGGCTACTGCAAATCCTTAAGAATAAATTAATTCTTTCATTTTTCATTATACAAAAGAAATTATTCCTGGCACTAAAAATGATAAAAAGAAAGCAGCAGTTTGCTCAGAGTTTCCCTAAATTACTGAGCACAGCATCTAAGTAAAAAGCAGCAACTGGTTGTGAGACAGTGAAGCATCTGCTGCTACTGCCAATTTTACCTTTTCTCTTGGAAAAAAAGAAGTATTTTTGTGGCTTTGGAACAATTCAGAGAGATTTCATTTCAGAGTATCTAGATATTTATCACCTACTTTAGCATTTATGAGACCATTTCCTAAGCACACAGGAATTTCAAGGGGTATTTCCCAAGAGTTCAGTACAGCAATTCTGAAGTCTCTGAAAATACGATGGTTCAGATAAAGAGGTGTTCAGTATGCACCTATTATTTCCATAAATATTGCTTTTCTTCCACTTTACTTTTGTTCTGGCTTTTCCTTGATTTTTTACTGGGCAACACGCAGTTTGGCATTCTTTCTTGCTCCTTGTGTGTGCACAGTGAAGGCTGAATTATATCAGAAAATATTGTATTTAATTTGGAATGTACATATGAGCGAATTTTTTATGAATTTCAGAATATTTTCATGACAGAAACCATAAAATTCTGTAATCTAACACTGCTGAAAATACACCCCACAGAACTTCAATCAATTAATCAATCAATCAACCATTCTTCCTCCTTCAACCCACTATGTTTTCCTTCTCAAAACACAATTCTTTCTCTATAAAACAAAAAGACAATGTTGTGTTAATTTTCACTAAATTATACTTTTTTTTTTCTCTTACTGCCCTTTTTGGTAAGCCAAAATATTGTAAACTTCTGAATGCAAGAGATGAATGTGAAGCCTACAAAGACTTAAAAAGCATTTTTTGTGCACTGAGGGCATTGATGTTTATTTCCAACCAATGTATTTTTGAAAAAATAATACAGAATTAGCATTCATTTTGTGGGGCTGCACAACTGAAAGAGTTAAATGTTTACTGTGCTCTACTGCTTATAATGGTTCTCACACTTAAAATGCAAAACTTAACAGGAAATATAAATAGTGCCACAGCCACTCTTTGCCCTCTTTTGCTATATAATATACGATATACATTGAAAAATAATCAATATGTACAGTAAATTTTGCCTTTACCAGGAATATATATGTACACAAGACTATTTAAACTAAACAGGAATGGAAAATTAATGCAAAAACTATAGGCAACACTACTATCATAAAGTTCAGATTTACCACACAATACACTAAGAATACAATAAATTGCATTTGGTTGAGCATTTCAGAAATGTCTTCTAATGCTGTACTATTACAGATTATATATGAGCTGTAAGTACATGGCTGTTCTGTACTTGGAGCACACAAATTTATTTATAATCCTCCTCCATTTTATCTGCTTCCCTGTAAGTAGTTTGTAGGGTTTATTTTGGTTTTGTTGTTTGAGTTTTTTGTTTGTTTGGGTTTTTTTTGGTGTTTGTGGTTTTTTTTTTTGGGGGGGGGTGATGTTGGGGGTTTTGTTTTTAATTTACAACAAATTATATGTTATTATTTAGGCTATGAATGGTTCAGATCTTTGACTGCACAGTGGCAAGCACCAGTGGGCCCAAATTTGCAATATCCAAGTAAGAACATGACTATGTATTTTGGTCAAGCCTCCACGGAATCTGCAATGAGATGTTCCACACAAAAATAATCAGGATACTGCCCAAGTGTATGTACAGAAAAACTGAAGATGACAAATACTGTCTCATTACAGTGCCTTGCACATTTTGTGAATGTACCTGTTTTTGATAGACCATGCTCCCATAACCCTGCAGCCAGCCAGTAGATTATCAAATTCCCAACACAGCCACAGCTAATTCTGCGGCCCCTGGGCTTTCCAAGTAAATGAAGATTTTTGCTGTTTTACCAGGAAATAATACAGGCAAAACCAAAAATTTAGACTTGTACCAATCTACCTAGACTTGACAGTTCCTGGGACGTGCAGTTTTCAAGAAAAGCTTTCATGTTCTAAGAGATGTTCCTAAAAGAAACATGGAAACTGGACTCCCACGACCAAGTCATCTCATATTAGCAACTACAACTCCTTTAAAAAAGCTTTCCTAGACATTTAACTACCTAATTGTTTCATCTCTGCAGATGGAAATTAATCTCAAAAAGCTTACCCCTTGACTTAACCTTTTCCCTCAAATAATGACTTGACTGTCAAAAAGGATTCTAAATATGGCATTGCAGAGGATGGTATCTGATTATGCCCAAATTACAGCTCAAATATGTGACTTCCAATATTTTTTCTTAATGTCATGTCTGTAAATTCCCCATATTGTGTGAAAATCTGATTAGCTTCCTTCCTTTGCTTTCATTCCTGTTAAATGTTCTGACAGCTAAATCCCTACCCTCTACTAAGTTCTTATTAAAACCACAGCCTCTCTAACACCTCTGAAATCCTGTTGCTTTCACAGATGTAACTACATCATTACCACAGCTGAACTGCTGTAATAGAAGGAAGAACTTAGACTTTTGGGTGCATTTTTTCTCTCAAAAATGTCCTCAGTTCTGTTTTAAAACTTTGCTTCTTGCTACTTCTGCAACATCTCCCCACACAGCTGCAGTTCTCTGTTCCACAGCCTGTTCAGAGTGTGCCCAGGTGGCCAAGGAGGCCAATGGCATCCTGGCCTGGAGCAGCAATAATGTGGCCAGCAGAAGCAGGGCAGTGATTGTCCCTCTGCACTCAGCACTGGTGAGGCCACACCCCGAATTCCGTGTCCAGTTTTGGGCCCCTCAGGACAAGAGGAGCTGGAGCGAGTCCAGAGAAGGGAATGGAGCTGGGGAAGGGTCTGGAGTGTTACAAGAAGCCACTGAGGGAGCTGGGGAAAGGGAGCCTGGAGAAAAGGAGGCTCAGGGGAGACCTTATCGCTCTCTACAACTCTCTGATCGAAGGGTGTAGCCAGGTGGGGATCGGTCTCTTCTCCCAGGGAACGAGTGGCAGGATGAGAGAAAATTGCCTAAAGTTGCACCAGGGGAGGCTGAGATTGGATATTAGGATTTTTTTTCATGGGAAAGGTTACCAAGCATTGGAACAGGCTGTCCAGGGACGTAGTTGAGTCCCCAACCCTGGAGATGTGCGAAGACAAGTCGATGTGGCACTTTATGGACATGGCCTAGTGGTGGACTTGGCAGCATTAATTTGCAGTCGGACTCAGTGATCTGAATCATTTCCAACCCAAATGATTCTATGATTTGTTTGGAAGAGAAGTGAAATACCTTTAGATAGAAGTCTTTTTATGGTATTGCTGTTTTTTCCTGGTAATTTTCACACAACTTGAATTTTAATTATGTTTACTGTGTCTGTCTGGGACAGAGTTAATTTCTTTCCAGCTGCCATATGGTGCTGTGTTTATACTGGTGACCAAAACAATGCTGAGAACACACCATTGTTTTATTTAAGAAATAAGTGTTAAGTATATAAACTTCCTTATGTTCATAAATATGCTTCAGAGACAGTCTAGTTAAGAAAATGAATAGTTTAAAATGTTAAGTATTTTATACTTAATTTTTATACATGTATAATTAATCTTTATACATGTATAAGAATGCTCCAAGATATATTCCCCCAATCACCTTCTGAGATACAAGTTAAAAGATGAAGGTGAAGATGGATGCAGCTGCATTGAAAGGAATGTTTGCAGGTTGGCCCAGGAAAACCTCAGTGCCATCTGTGACAAACAGGACCAAGCCAGTCAAAACTTTGTTACCATAAACTACAGTAATGTCTCCTAATTAGCTAAGAAGCAGCTAAAAAATAAATTGCTGACTGGTGCATTTACTGCAAAACAATTATTTTAACAGAGAGGGTAAAATAATCAGTCTGGTAGGGAAAAAAAATCAGTACTTTGACAAGATTAGTCTCAAAAAATTCATAACACAAAAAGAACAGTAATACTGTATGCCCTTACGGCAACACTCCCCAAACCACAGCTTCTGAGCAAACTCTGCTCATAAAATTGTGTTTCATTGATTAATGCAATGGGAAATAAATAATATGTTTTAAAAAGTTACATTGAAGACAGAAGGAAAAAAATCCCACTAACTGGACTTGAATAAGGTATGTAATTTTATTAGTATTACTGTAAATGAAGGTCGTGGACCACTGCACTTCAGTTGGACTTTCGAGTTTTTTCCTTTCTTTCCTAGTCCCTAATTGTGTCCCCAAGGTCAGCAAACTGACTTTGGTTGGAATGCTGGATTTTGCTTCACATGCACTTGAGCACTTCAGACTGCCCACCAGCTCCCATTCACATCCTCTTCTGAAACATACGAACTTGTGCCGTCCCATTTTTGTACTAAACAGAAAAAACCCAACAAACTAACCCTGTTCTGTGTTTTCAAGGTTATGGAGTGACAGGTTGGTGAGTAAAGATCTCCTTTCATTCCATAGTGCATGCTTTTTCATAAATCAATCGGTCATTTTGAACTATAGCCCAAAGAACAGAGGAAGTATCAGATGTGTCCATTATTAAGGTAGAAATTTTAGACAGCCCAGCACTAAGAAGCTAAATTGGAACTCAGTCAACAAAAGTTGATGCTATTGACCTCAGAAATATTAATGTTTTATGCTGCATTTTTGTAGCTCTAAGCACTAAATTTATTACCTGTTCAAAATACAAGGAAAAAAATCTGACAAGCAAATAAAGAAAACACATTTGTAAGAAAAACCTATTGAATTCTCATGCTTCAGGAAGGATGCACAAATAACCGGGATGAAAATTAAAAACCAAAACCACATATTATACTCCCAAGACATGGATAACACAGTTATCATTGCAGCTCAATGATGACCAGTGCTGAAAAGCTTACAAATGTTATGTCATGAATCTCCTATAAATTAAAAGTCTGGGAGGCGAAGGTTAAGGTTCTGCAAGTTCCAAAGGGACCTCTTGATTTGTTATCCCACTTCACCCTGGCCTGTTAGTTTAAAATCTCTGAGGCATACCCAATGTTACCCAAATCCCAAGCATTATTACTTCAGTTGCTCTTTAATTTAATGAAAACATTCCTTGTGACTGAGTATGCCAGTAAATTAATGACTTCTGCTAATGTCACAGTCTCAAGAAAACCCATCATCCCATCCTTGTAACTATCAAAAATGTTCAGCAGAGCAGTAACCATATATCAATGACATATTCCTTACACACATAAACACTACATAAACACTTGAAAGGTTTGATTAAAGCAACACATTAGATTTGGATAGTATCTGAACAAAAATTTCTTTCAAAAACCACCAACAATTCAAAATCTGTCACTCCACTCTAGGAAACAAGAAAATCCTAATGTGCTCATCATGGGACAGAACTGATTCTTATTTCTGCAGTGATAATCTCAATCACACCAATGCTTGTGCCATATTCGGAATTATATTAGGACAGATGAGTAACACAGACTAGATAGCACTGTGGACATAAACCACCAGCCTTGGAAGTGTTCAAAAAGTGTTTGAATGTGACATTTGGGGACATGGTGTCGTGGTGAACATGGTGGTGTTGGGTTAACAGTTGTTCTCAGTGACCTGAAAGGTCTTTTCCAACATAAATGATTCTGTGATTTTACGTTACAAACCACTTTTCCCCCCCATATTTACTCTAGCATTTTTTTTTTTTTTCAAACCACTTTGTATATTTTTGGGAAATATTTTAATAATTGAATTCCAGGTTCTTACTGAAATGTAAACTCCTTGTACTGTAGTAAGTGCTGCCAGTTCTTAATACACAGCAGAGGTCCTAAGACACCCAAAAACCTCAAGAGGCTGCAAAACTATTGTTTAAGGTATGTATGATGAGCCAAAAAATATATGTTATAACACCTATGTTTTAAATCAACCTGGAGGGCACATGTTTTTGTGCTTGTATACTATCGCTGTTGCTTTTGGAGTACCTAAAGCTTTTAAGAATTTCCAGAATAACTGCAATTATATCTTGTGTGCTTTCCAAATGTACTGTGCACGTCAAAGGAGCTCATCCTGGTGCTCAAGCAAAACATTCCTCACTGAATTTTCTCATCATGGTCGATGACAGTCCTTACTTTTTGCTAGAGCAAAAATTCCTTGATGGATTTTCTCATTGTGGTTTATGACAGTATTTGCTTTGTCTGGGATTTTTAAAGGAAATAAAACTTTCAGAATTGTAACTCAGATTGCATGAGACTGCATACAAAATGTAAAACACAGAAGTATCTGTGAGAGATGGAATTTATGTCTAGGAATACAAAGAAAAAGAGTAATCCATAAGGTTGAAAACAGGCTGAGATTAAGAAATGTCACATTGCTTGAAATCCCTGAGGGCAAAGACACAGAAGGCATTTTATAAAAATGGATTATTAGGGTGCTGAGGGTAGACAATTTCTACTTCCTTCTGGAATAGATCATGGAAAATAAAATGACTGAAAATGGAACAAGATGTTTCTCTCAGAAAAACAGTATTTTCTGAGCTCATTTCAGAGACACAAGTAATTATATGCCTTGTACACAAGAATCAAGAGATAATGCAACCTGGTATAAAAATAATAATACTGTACAGTGACATCAGAACTAGAAGTTGATACAAAATGTGTTAAATGCTCCAGAATAGTGCATCTTCCTTTAAAAGTGAAACTCCAAGTGCCCCTGATATTCTGTGACATGCATTAGCTGGGTGGAAAGAAAAAAACAGGTTCTGAAAGTGTAGCCACTGGCAAAGCACTGATGGTTAAACTTTAGAGAGTAAAAATGCTGCTCTTCACTGTCCCCAAGGATAACAGACACTATTAATGTTTTCGTTTTTCTGACTTAGGTTATCTGATACCCTATTATCAAATGGTAAAGTCCATACTGGTTCTCACTTAAGCCATAAAATTTTTGTTCCAATTTGCAAAACTGAAAATTATTTTTCCTTTTATTTCACACACACAAAAAAAGAGTCATCATAACACATTCCTCCTGTGTAGGAGTTTTTAATATGAAACTTTATGATGTGTAACAGTTAGAATTGGATTTAAAGTAAGATAGATACTTAGCACTCAGAAAAGCAGGAGAAGGGCATAACAATGTGTACTCATGTCACTCTTGCATCTGTTATTCCTACTCACAACACAGGCAGCTCCAGTCCCAAGAACAACTAAAGCCTTCTGACGAGTCTATATTGCAACAATATCCACCCATGCATGAGCCATTCACTTCCAGAGTGTCCGAATGCCAAAATCCAGACCAAAAAAACCCCAAATGGTGGGAGACTTACCCCATTTAAGGGAAATGTTTTCCATCCTAGTTCTCCAAGGGCCGTTGTAGTATCAAGTAGCACAACTGAAAACAGAAAAAGAAATGGTGTTTGTGGTATTGTTTGGATTAGCCATAATAAAGTATTAAAACAGTAAGGACTGAACTTGCCATGTTAGCCAGGTTTGTTTAGGCTTTCATGGCTTTCATTATCTAACAAACATCTCAAAACTCAGAAAAAATCCTTAATCTTTTGCAGAAATCACTGGCAAAACACAATATACTACTGAAACTTAACCATTAAAAGGTGCCTGAGTAAACATGCACATTCCTGCAATCCCTTGTCTGGAAATCTGGAGAGTCCGCAGCATTAAAGCTAATAAAATAAACAGTTTCACAAGTAAGATTTTTTGATGAAACCCATAAACTTCCCAGAAAGAAAGTCATACAATTTACAAATTGAGAACACAGAAAAACAAATAACTTCAGTTTCTATCTTAGCTGTAGTATCAGTGTTAAAAGCTGCTGCATGTATTTTGCATCAGTTCTGTCATATTCATGTTGGTTTTTTGTTATATGATAGGATGTGCATTATTGTACTTGTATACTACAAAATGTTTCTGCATTATTTTAATGTTAAATTACATCAGCTTCATTTTTCACTTCCATTCACTGATGCTAAGCAAAATATTTAGCACGAGACATTTTACCCACAGGTACTACTGCCCTCTAATGGAATTGTTTCATCCGACCCGCTAACTTCAGAAATCTAAACTAGGATTTAAGCACAAAATTAAGTATTATATAGGGCAGTTTATTTTAATTATTGAGTTGGTGTGTTTTGACTGCTGAGTTCCTCCTTACAGCCCACTAATTCCAGTTCTTCTTTGAATGGTTAAATGATGGAGAAAAATAATTAAGCACTTAGTTTGGAACGTGACCCCACAATCCATACATTTGTGGGGTTTATATTGCTGTGCACTGTCTTCCACCTCTTGTCTGTCCAAATAGTTAATGTACAGCTATCTAGAATGTGTTTCTATAAATCAGTACAGCAGCAGCAGAAGCCAGGTCATGTTTTTCTGCCTTATGGAAAAGGCACCTTGGGATGGACACTGAACTTGGCAGCTTATTAGAAGGAAGCTGACCCAGCATCTTTCCTTCTCTTTTGTATTAGTGACAGTCAGAGCTCCTCTACATTTGAATGGATGCTGACTTTTACCCTGAAAATGAAGTTTGCTGTCTTGTCAATAGACTTACAGGCAAGTAGAAAGCTCAACATAAACCACATAAAAACTTAATGGTGTACGTGAAGAAATGATGACATTCTGAAAAGGTATTCAACAAAGGCGAGTATTCTGCTCTCCACTTCTTCACCACTTCACTGTGTGAAGTTTTGTGAACAATTTGAGTATAAATTACCATCTTTTACAATGCTTATTTTACTTCCAAACATTGGATCACTTATCCCCATTGAGACTATTGCTGTCTTCTGCTTACTTAAAAAGCTGTGATTTACAGGTGCCAGTATTTTCTGATTGTGTCAGGCTACCATGCTCTTGTTGGAGTCAAGAAAAGCATCTTCCCACTTCACATTTGATGCAGCAGTTTCCTGTGTAAAACTTTTAAGTTAAAATCTACAGGGGATCTGTTACCTCCAAAAAAATTAAGAAAGTGGCTTTAGATATTTCTTTTTTCATAGAGCAGACCAACAACTCAGCAGGTTTCTGAGAACAGTTCAGGTCATCTTAGATATTTGTTTTCTTCTCTCCATCTCTCCCCCTCCTCTCTCCAGCCAGAATACATTTGTTATGTATTTTGTTTTCCGCTGAGTTTCAAGTTATACCTTGCCCTTTGTCAAGTGCTATTCCTATGGATCTGCAGGCAGAAATAAATTCCTTCTACAAACGGCATCAGGGTTTCAAGTGTCATTTCAGTTTTACAATTTTTCTGGTAGCAAGACTGCAATTTAATAAATATCATCCAGGTATTCAAAATTAATACTTCTGTGAAACAAGACCCAAAATACAGAAAGGAAAACTAATTCATTTCTTCAGTGGAGCCTGAATTAATTAATTCCTTGCCTGAATTAATCAAGTACTACTTGAAGGCTCAAAGCTATACATTAAAAAAATTAAAAACCAGAGTAAATTCATCACTGAAAGTACATTAAGTTTAGATTTAGTTGAGCCATGATCTAATAATATTCCTCATATACATTTACCAAATGATCCCCAATGAGTAATTGAGTTCTGTTAAAATACAATTTTTGATACATTTGACATACCAAGGCTCTTGAATGCACACTATTCTTGCCTAGAGCTACCAAATCTGTAGGAACTGGAAAATTCAAACCAACTGGAGAATTCAAACCACTAAACAACTACTAACCAGAACTAGAATGGTATCACCTTCAGAGTCAGAAAAGAAAATCCTAACAATGAAAAGACTGTCTCTCCAACAGCACTTGTATTACAAGACATAAAATAATTATAGAACAAAAATGTGCAAATACTGAGTAAACCTTATGCTTATGCCAAAGAAACACAAACTCCAGTGAAGCTGTGGATTCAACAGGGCCTGCTACACAAATGAGGACACGGATAAAGCAATAAAATCCTCGCACACTTCAGTGGTTTGGAGATAGCTACGTGCTAGACTTCAGCGTGGGACAAAGACACCCAAGCTATCTTTAAACGAGGTAATTAAGAAGCAGCCTATCCCCAGCAGCACAGACCTGATGGCAGACAAATCTGCACTGCCAAGAAGCTTCTAACCCACAGCTCTTACGGCAGAAAATTTCCTCTGCCAAAGAGCTCCAGGCTAAGAGGAATGCCAGCATGTAAACATCTGAATTACACATGGGAGTGGAGGCTTCCCCCCTGCCTGCAGGATAGGGAAAGTTCCAAAAGAACTGGAAATTCACAGGCAAAGAGACTGAATAGAGATGGCAGGCACTACACCTATGATGAATAAAAGGAGAAAATTCTCTAAAAAGTTAATGGGATCAGCAAGCCATATTTATTGACCCTTGCCCTTACATTTACTTATTTATGCTCCTTTATATGCCATAAAAAGCTCCATTCTTCTTTTAAAAAATGAAAAGTGGCCATTATAGAGAAGCCATTAGCTGCCAGCATAAACAAAAGTGTGTCTGGAACTACTGCAGTGAATATTTTATGGAAAAGGCTCTGAGTACATTGGTTGAGACTAAGCAATGTTATTGACATTTGTGACATCCAATCTTCACTTTTAGCACGCACTTTTCTGAGGTGATGGCTTGCACAGTGAACAAGAGTTTAGGTCTGCCATTACAAAGTCATGTCACGATTCAAAATGAACTCAAGGATCCTTTAAAAAATCTCTTTGGATGAAAAGAGCTCAAGATTTAGCACTTGAATGTCCTTCCTTAAATAACTGAACTGGGGATACTAACACTTGCCTAACAATAATATACAGATTTAAACATACACCTGTAAGCCTATTGTTTAATTACCTGCACAGTTCATACTTAGAAGTGTTTAGCTTTGTTTTCCAGCACATACTTTAATATATATTATATTATTATTACTCATTATGTCATATTGAGCTTCAGTTTCCTTTTTTCTGGACAGATCTTACACTGCTATTATTAGACTTTACAACTGAAATTAATCTTTTCAGAGATTTTACCTGGTCCCAAGGAAACTGTTTTACTTAAAATTATGATGAGCAAAGCTCCGAGGACTGAGAATGGGGAATTTTAATTCTAATTCCAAAATACTCTTCCAAAGATGAACTCTGCAATTGTGTCTGTACAACCAAGGAAAAAGCCTTATAAACATTCACGTCACCGGTTTCTTTTCTTCTTTTTTTACCTATCTCCAGACAGGATATGTGTAAATTAACACAAATAATAAAGGATTTTGGCCAACTTCATGGAATCACAGTCTGGTATCAGATCACCCAGTTTGATCTGCCCATTGTAGACATTTCATACCTCGTAGTGGGTAGGCCTAATATTTGCAAGGAAAACAGAAGGAGACACAGACATTAATTTCTGAAGACACCACTTACAACTCAGGAATATCTCATCTGTACTGAGTAAAAGATACCCCAAAAAACGCTGGGAAGTTTCAGTATCTTCCAGCAGGGTAGGGAGGCCTTACAGATGACCCCCAGAAATGGGCAAAACTGGCATCTTTGTTTTTGCCCCTGAGAACTTTATTATTGATTGCAAAGTTTATATTTATAAGACAAACTCACAAAGCTTTTGAAGTCTCTCACTTCCAGCCCTCAGGAGAATTGTTCTCTTCTGAAGTGTCTGTACTTTCTTTCAGGTTTTATGCTTTTTTTCATTTTTAAAAAGAGGATCACATGCAGTATTCTGAAATAATTCCTTTTAACAATATGTATTAAGAGCCCTGGCTATTTTTACATCCTGTTTATATGTCCAAGGTCACATTAGCCTATTTTTTGCTGCAGCATTACAGTCATAGGCTGTTATTACTCTACAAGAACACTGTCCTATACAGACTCACTCCTTTTCATCATTCATTTCTTCAGTTTGGGTTATATTTTTGTGCTTGAATGTACAAAGATCCATTTGTTTATATTAAAACAAGTTTCACTTGCAAAGGCTGACCTTTACTAAGTGATAAAGGCTCCTCCCTGTCTGCACATCTTCCTTCTTTCTTTATTTACTACTCTTTTGTCAGGTATTGAGTTTATATTTATTTTCATGTTACTAATGAAAAATGTTAGAATATTGAATGGTGTATAACAAATATCTCGAATTCTGTGATTCAACAGTCACTAAAACGACTTTAAGGTTTCTTAGACCTTGTTCTTTTAAAAACCCATTTAGTAAAAAAAAATTTCAGCTTTTTATTGTCAGAAGACTCTGTCATATTTTGTTATAATATAAAAAATCTCAACATATTACTGCTGTGGCTTGCCTGCCTGAGGAAGACAGAAAGAAGAAGGGGATATGCAATATCCAAGTTACCTTGGCAATTAATGTGCAATCAACTGGGAAAAATTATTTAAATGCTTGGTTTTATGACCAGGCCTGTTTTCCATAAACCAAATAAACTGGCATTCATTATGCACGTATCAATTGAATCCTTTTCCATAATTTTCATTATTTTGCATGCAACAGCTCTCTGGTTTAGGCAAGATTAATGAGATGCAGTAATAGAGTATGAGGAGCACCTGTCTAGATAGCAATTC
Organism: Corvus kubaryi; assembly: GCF_017639235.1. Classification (NCBI taxonomy): domain Eukaryota; kingdom Metazoa; phylum Chordata; class Aves; order Passeriformes; family Corvidae; genus Corvus; species Corvus kubaryi. Next base: position 8,136,571 of record NW_024581130.1, read on the forward strand.
TGCCAGGGAAGTGTACAGGAGTCACAGCAAATCAGAGAGAAAACAAAGTATTGACAATGCTGTTTGCCCGAGATAAGCAGGATTAGAGCCAGCAGAACAGAGAGAGTAATCCTTCCACCCTCCTCAACATTTCCAAGAGTTTTATGTTAGACTCCAGGAAAATCCTTGCTACCCTACAGTTGCAAAGAAGAGGGAGAGCTGTGACTAATTGGGAAGTTGGGGAATCTCCACTCCAGGAGGCTTTTAAGACACCTTGAACACTGTCAGGCCTGGTTTCTGCATAATCTCCTGTTGCCTTGGGGCAGAGCGGGGGAGATAAATGACTTCTCGAATCCTCTCCAAATGTGAGTTTTATAAAAATCTAGTTACCTGGTTAATGGTGCTTCCCTTTTCTTTTCAAACCACAACTCTAACACCTACGCTTTTCCAATATTCCTGAATTCCCCGAGTCCCTGAACTCATTAAATTTGCCATCAATAGCCCAGAGATGTCCTCAGCCAATTCTTTCAGGACTATTGGAAGAGAACTATTTATGCCAGATGGGGAGTACTTCATATTCTTCATGTTATATGAATAAATCACTATTTCTGATTTTCCCAATCTCAAACACATTATTTTCTGCCTCTTTCTAAAAATAGTTCAATACCATTCACACAAATATTTTTATTCATAATTCAATAGAGAAATTTCCATTATCCTGAGTGTTGTGAGGCTTGGGCTTTTATTACATTTTATTTTCAGTTTTCTACACTTCATATTTTCTAACATGCATTAATTTCCACATGTATCCTCTCTTTTCCATTCATTATGAGAAATGTTTATATTTCTAGTTTCTGCTTTCGTGTTACCTCTGATGTAGGTTGTTATCCAAAACTGGCCTTTATTTACTGATCAATGATTTCCTAATTGGGAACTTTTAAAAGTCCCTTTCACCTTTTTTATTCTCATATTTGCACACTCACACAAACATTTTTAAAATTCTCTTTTAATGAATGAGAATTGGCCAGAATAATATTTCATGTACTAAACCCAACATCCCATTCATGATACATTCATCTTGTCAGTGCTAAGAAGTTTGCAACGTTATTAGATGGATATATTGGATAAATGCTTGTCTTTATCTTGGTACTGTTCTCCTCCATCACACAAGGTCTCCAATGAGAACCTTCAAAAACTAATTCCCCCCCAGCACCATTTTTCTTTCCTTACATTACACACAGGTGCTTAAGGAATAATTTCCCCTATTTTCTCATTTGATTCAGTTATGTGTTTCAGTCTTACTGTTTGCTATGACTTCCTGGATAGATATAATTTGAAATCCTGTGGCTCTGAGAAAACAAGATTAAAACAAGCAGTGGTTCTTACAAAGGAGAAAAAAAAAAAAAAAAGAAAAAAAGCCACCACCCACCTTTTACATGAACTTTTTTCCCAGAACACCTTCTTACCTGTTTCTTAGCAAGATCATTTTTTAAATGAAATTAAAATTTATCATATTGTAGAGCCCATATAATTATCCTTTCCATACCTTACATGCAAAGATGCATGTTCTCCTTAGAAAAGAAGGCTGCTGTAACCCTACTGCTCCATCTCTCTCTGGAATGCAAACCAACATTGTCATAACCAATGTTTCAGTTTTACAACATCCTTTTTTCACACTGCCTTTCTTCCATTCTCACTTTAAAAATCAACACGAACCACTTTATTCTCATGTTATATCATTATTAGCATTGCCAACCATTGCAGACCCCTCAGTTACACCTTTCTGAAAGCAGGACAGTAGAGTTAAAAAAAAATAAATTAGCGAGCTCTAAGTTAACTTCAGGGTTTAAAGTTTCCAACCACAAACACATTTTAACAAGAGCATTTTTCCTCCCTTACCAATGCCATTTCACTGTAAAATAAGCAACTGTAATACTTTAAACACCTATCAAAATCTCTGATAATCAATTGTTGTAATTTAAAATTTATAGATACCAGAGGGGGACAGAGTTATTTTCAATAAACATAAATCCTTGCACCCAAAAGAAATAACAGCAAAATTCTGTGTTCTGTTTCTTTCCATTATTTTAATCCCTGTCTATAACACATACAAATACATCAAAGGAAGGGGAAACATTAAACAATTTATCAGTGAAAAGCATGCAATATGAGTCAATTAAAGACACAGTCTTTCCCAGTAAGTTGGATTCCATGTTTTATTTCATGGATACCAAGTGGAACCTTGGAAACCCACTTGATACATTCAGTGGCACCAAATGCATAGAGAAAATTTATCTGTCAGTGCAGAAACACGTTACAGTTTCTACACTGAAATCTTTCTAGGATAACAATTACAATTCCAAATTGTACATGGTTAGATCTTAACTACTTATTCTGCCACCCAGCAGGTTATTTTGTTCTAAGACAGCTGTAAACGTTTTGTATTTTAAGGCACTTGCTTCTCCCATGTGAGTCTTACTCATCAGCACAAGAAAAAATAAAACTACTGAGGTAAAAAGAAAGCATGCTCACATTTAAAATAAATGGGCTTACCTCAGGAAAAGATGAGGCCCCAAGTTTTCCTCAGATAATTGTGGAATGGAAAATGAGTAGATAATATCCTACCACTCCTAGCCTGTAACACAGCTTTATCCCCAAGAGCAGTGTCAAAGTGATTTCAAAGTGATTTTGTTGATCAATGCACTTTCAGATGGGAAAGTAAGGCAGGAGAAGCTTGTGAAATCCATAGCTCAGCCAGAAGGGATGAACTCCTGTGTTTGTAGTACACCAGAGTGGTCTGAGCACTGCAGTGGCAGCCCTGCAGGACAGGCAGTGAACACAGAACACAGGAAGTCCCAGTAGAAAGAGGCATCTTGCTCTACTCTAATGTGCTCCTCCCAAAGAATGAAACGGGGGGAAAAGGTGGTTTAGGTACCAGGGAAACGACGTGTTCTTACCATTGACTCAGCTTCAAGATACTCCTTTCCAGCAGAGATTGCTGTTAAAATGAAGTGAGATAAATTAATGCTGCTCACAGCTCCAGAAAACAACACCAGAGCTGTATTATTTTTCTAAGCTTTTGGTTCCACATGTGAGATACAAGGAGATCAAGAACTAACCCTGATAAAAACAGGAATCACAAAATGATGATAGGAGTCCAGCTGCCCTATGTAATAATCTTCATTCTGCCTTGAAAATACTAATTGATATTCAATTCACCATCATGTTCGTGTCAACAGTAGATTACTGGGCAGCATTTCCTAAATGAACACGAATACCTGAGAGTTTTGTCAGCCCTGTTTATTAACCTGAGTATATCTTCATTAGGGAAATTAGAAACAACTGAAATTCAGATAAATGGATTTATCTTTCCTTGCAGTGGTAAATGACTTGTGTGTTGAAGCCAATTCTCTTAGGTTGGGACTAATGCTGAATTTAGTATTCTTCACTTTGCTGTTAACCTTTTCTACTCTGCATTCTTACACACAGTTTCTTTTACGTCTTTTACTGTAATACTTGTATTGAGTGGTGATAAAATGAACAAAAAGTTTATGTCACAACATCCAGAAGTGAAAAAAACCCCACAAACCAACATACAAAAGCTTTTGGAAAATTTTAACAACAGCTATACATAACTGTCAGCCAAACTAATTAGGAAGTTAATAACTCCATGGCTATTGCTCCTATACTCCATACTTCTTGGCATTTCCTCTTCAAGGGGGGTAGAAAGTTCACACTGGAGTTCATGGGCATAATCAAACCCGCCCTAGGCACCCATTCTTCTTTGCCCTGCTCTGATCCAAAGACGCAGCCTCTCTAATAGGAAAGAACGAAACGTATGGCAAAGGTTTGTTGCCTTTTCCCAATGCACACCTGGGGAGGTTGATACAGAAGTACCCTTCAACCTCAACATCTGTCTTTTTTTAAGTGGACTGAGAAGTGTGGAATGTGGAGTTTTCCACAGCAGTCCCTTTAAAGAAAGAAGTTTTGAAGACAACAGCTGATAACGTCACAAATAGGAACGGGGAGGACAGATGGCCTCTCTCTTGACTACTCAAGTAGTCACTTAATAATCATAATGAAAAATTTGCAGTTTGATGACTCTGAGGAACAGAAGAGACCAATGCCAGGAGAGGGACAAAGGCTGAAGCAACTGAAGTTTGTGCTTGACTGGCAGCACAGCCCCTGCCTGAAGAGCTGTTTGAGAATCTCTGGCTCAAGAACTAAGACAAGGGACCAGTCCAGAATTTTTGGCAGAGCCCTTGAGGGTGGTGTGTTCAGAGCCGCAGAGCTGCTTCAGACAAGCTGAGAGGAAGAAGTGGGAGTCTGAAACTCTGACACAGAGGCAAACCTGAGATGGGAACAACAGTCAGGGAAGTTCCAGACAAAGGCAGGCTCTTCTGCAGCGCCCAGGCCCACTACTTCTGTAGTTCAGCATAACTTTGTAACTCCAGGCAGCTAAATCAGAGTGTACCTACATCCAGTCCATATTTTTACATCATAAAAAATGAAATGGGGTCATTCCTATTTTGCAGGCAGCAAAGTTACAATGCAGAAAGCAAAGCAAATCTGCATCCAGGCAGGAAATAGCAGGTCCTGACTCACCTGCTTTTGCCAGCCAACAGGAATGCTAAGCTTGTCTGTATGAAGTGGTGCAGGGGCTGGAAAAGCCCATCGGTTGCAGAGCTCTAGTCTGAACTACCACTCAGAATTCATCCACAAGCCATACAAATGGGCCTCCAGAAGTGACAGGACATTTATTATTATCCACTCCAGACCTATGGCAATGCCACACAAACAGGATGAAGATACTATTTCACACTGAAATAAAAAGACATGCTCCCTGATCTCCCTATTGACCCAATGTCCTGGTTCTGGCTGGGATAGAGATCATTTTCTACTTAATAGCTGGTGCAGTGCTGTTTTGGATTTAGTATGGGAATAATGAGGGTAACACAGCAATGTTTTGTTGTTGCTGGCTAATGCTCACCCCAAGCCCAGGACTCTTCTAGTCTCATGCTCTGCCAGTGGGCAGGTGCACAAAAGGCTGGGAGGGAGCATGGCCAGGATACCTAAACCAAATTGGCCAGAGGGATATTCCACACCCCAGAACACCATGATCAGTGTATAACCTGCAGGGTGTCGGCTGGAAGGGGCTGATCATTGCTCAGGAATGGGCTGAGTGATGTGTGAGACATGAGTAACTGTGTTGTGCATCACTTGCTTTTCTTAGGTTTTGTTTGTCTCTCTTTTTAATCCCAACTGTTGTTGTTCTTTTTCATCACCATTATTATTATGATTATTATATTACATTTTACTTTGCTTCAGTTATTAAACTGTTCTTATCTCAACCAACAAGGTTTTACTATTTTTGATGCTCCTCCCCATGCCACCAGGGAGGGTCGAGGGATTGAGCAAGTGGCTGCCTCGTACTTGCAATGTACCAACAATGACACCTAAGAAAGCAAGTGACATGCAAAGGATAGAGGAGGACTACTAAGTCTACATTTGGGGTTTTTCTGCTGGTTAGGGGCAATGTGGTTAGTAATGACTTTAGCTGTCAGTAGATAAGGCAAGTCATCAGTAGAGCCACGAGTTCTGGGCATATCAAAGCAGAAGCAGTCATGACTTTCAAATGCGTAAATGCTCTCAAGCAAATTGATCAGTTTTTCTCCTTTGCTTCTTGAAGTGGTATCTCATTTTTTTGATACGTTATCTGCCTGAGAAGTGAACTATTTAAATACAGCTGGCCTTACTGCTATAGCCTGAAAGTGACCATAATGCACAGAGAAGGAGTTTAGCAGAAGTCATATGAAAAAAACCTTCCAGGTTGTAACATAAAGGCAACTCAGAAAATGAGGTTACCATTTGGCTATATTACATGTTTTCTTCTTTTTTTTTAAACACAGAACCTCAAAAATACACCAAAAGAAATGCAAATTCTTAGAAAGCAGAGTTGTTACACTCATGACAAATATTCCCCGAGATATCTCCTAGGTTTATATTCATGATGTTAAAATGTTTTTTAACTCCTTTGATTAAATATCCACACAGCTAGTCAGTTTAATGTTTTTGAGCTTTGTAATTCTCTGTTTCACTTCATCAATCTGTCACTTTTTCCACTAGCTTTTCATTTATAATTTATGGTGTCAAGCACCAAGTTTTCACAGCATGAACATTTTACAGGTGCTAGGTCAGGCTGTCAAGCTAAAGTACATGCTAATAACCAGTAGCTTTGAAAAATCTTGGTCTCTATGTACAGTGGAACATGAGCATGAAGGTTCAACTGTTTTTATCAATTAATCAAGTTTGCAATACCTTTAACATTATCAACAAATAAATACACAGCATCTTGTCACTTACTTGACAGGAAATAAGTTTGACTATCTGACCAAAGATCAAATTACTTAAAATATTGGACAGCATGGAGTACTCACCTCTACTATGCACAGACTTTGAGCTTTGAATGATATACTTTTAACACACATTCATGGAGATTTAAATTTCAAAGATAACTGAAGAGCATTAAATAGATCTGAGAATGCCATCATTGATGTAATAAACTGTTGAGTAACTGGTCTTGTATTCCACAGTATACAGCTACTCTCTTTTTCCTTTTGTGACTATAAAATAATCTAACTGGAGAAAATAAACTAATTTTTCTGATTTCACATCAAGAAGTGAAAGTAAAAAGACTGCTTTTGCATTTTTTTAAAATTTATTTTTCAAATTTTCTGTAGTGCAGGAGGTGATATAGACAGGTACAGCACTACATCAGTAAAGGCAAGTGCTGGAAAGGCAGCAGCTCTCTGGGACTCGGCTCAAAGCATCGCTTCAAAGGGCTACTTGAGACTTAAGTGCCTGTTACACAACCCAGTGATGCAAGAGCAATGTCACTGAGGATGGCTGGAGCACTGCCCAGGGACTCTGCAGGCAATGCCAAATATAGTCTATATAATAATACACACACACTGCTAGTGAAGAAGACAGGAACCTTTATGTTTGAATGATTACCACAAAGGAAATGTTTGAATTAAAAAGTGCTTTATGACATTTTTCTTCAAAACTTTTTTTCCCCGCTCTTTTGCCATTCTTCCTGAAATGTCTGAGCACAAAAAACATGACAAGCGGACAAACAGCACCACGACTGTGGAGATGAGTTACTCTATTAAGGGAAATACAGGCAATAATTTAAAAAAATATTCTTTCCTCCTATCTGAGGACTACAATATAATGCTCAATGAAAATGCTCAATTTGTCTGGGAAGGCTATCCAGTATACCACATAATTATAGAATAGTTCAGGTTAGAGGGGTCCTCTGCAGATTATCTAGTCCAGCTGCATTGACGGGGACATCTTCCACTATCCCAGACTGCTCCAAACCCCATCCAACCTGCCCTTGAACACTTCTAGGGATGGGGCATCCACAGTTTCTCTGGGCAACCTGTGGCAGTCTTTCACCACCCTCCCAGTAAGGAATCTCTTCTTTATATCCAGTCTAAATCTACCCTCCTTCAATTTAAACCAGAGAGGAAGAGAGATGTTATGTTCAAAAGCCAAAAAAAAAAAAAAAAAAAAAATCATAACAGAAGGCAGAACTGGAACTGAAGGAAAAGAGGGATTGGAGAATGCAGGAGAGGTACTGAAAAGTGGTAACATTTAAAGGCTGTACAGGAAGACAATGAACACTGTTAAGAAGAAACATTATTATTCTTTGCACATCAGGAATGAGGCAGGAGCTGGAATGTGGATACAGCTAACAGGTTTTGCACACATTTGCCTCCATTAAAACAACTTGTCACCACAACTGTAGCTAGAATCCAAAATATGTCATCAGTAACTGATTAGTGTAAAATTCTAAATCGCTGTCTTTCAAAATACAGCAATTTACCAGACATACTAAAACTAAAACAACTAAAGCTGTCTTCACTTCTCATTTCAGACTGCATGGCAGAAGGCAAGAAGCAAGGTTTCATTTTCATTAATGACAGAGTTATTCTGGAATAAACAATATCCTTGATAGAGTTAGCATACATTAAATTGACACGGTTGGATCTATGAATAGTTTCAGGCCAAGCATTTTTTTACCTCGTGTATGGGGATTTATTTTGGCCTGTAAAAAGAACTATCGAGGATTATAAGGAGTCAGGCGGAGAAAATCAGTGTTAAGGAAATACTCTATGGTTAAAATTAAGTATATGATTACATCCCTTGTTAAAAGTGCTACTATAAAGGGGAGAGCACGTAAAATTTGTGGTGATGCGATGTTTTTATTGTATTTTTGTATGTTCTTTGTACCCTAATGGTTCATCCCTACCTTCCCCACTCCTACTCCCAGTTGGTCTGCCCCAGATCCAAGCCGCTCCCCCAGTGCTCCCAATATGGTTATCCACTCCCTTTGTTCTGGCACCTTCCCTATCAATCACCCAAACCCTTCCTGGAGTTCTGGATTGTTCTGTGTCTGTCACCCGAGCCCTCCCTAACTACCCTTCTATGGTCCCCGTCAGTCCCTCGAGACCCTGCCCCCTCGGGTACCTCCCCTCTTGGAAATCCCCTGAACCTCGAGGCCCCATTGGGGCATGTGATCCCTTTCCCTCCACCCCTCGAGACTATTGATCCACCTGAATGTCTATCCCTGTCCATATCCCTCCCCCAAAGACCCCTATTGGTCCCCTGTCGGGCCATCCCCCGCTGTAACACCTTCCTTTATAAGGTGTTGCACAGAGTTGCTCTGGGCTTGGCTCCCTGGATTCCTTTTGGGCAGTAAGCCTGAAGCTGTATCCAAAGGCAACCTTCCCCACAACTTATCTTCTCCCTCATTGGGGCTGCTGACAGCCACAGCACCTGGAGCTTCAGCTTCCCTGCTCCAGAGGAGCAGCTTTAAAGCCGGGAGCCTTCGGCTGCTCCCCACTGCTGCCGCACACCGCAGGTGCTGGCCCGGCTGAGGAAAGCGGTCACTGCGACAAAAACTGAATACTGATTTGTCACACAAAGTTCATAAACCCACACCGATTGATCTAAAGCCTCCTTTATTACTAGAGCTTGCAACCACCTTACCTGAGCAACTGGAAACACTCACTTTCCCACCTGTTCAAAATCATTCTCAGCCTATGAATAGAATATTTGCTCATGGCAGGTTGCTCTACATTCTCCACAAATGCAATCAATTATTGTTTAGTGCTGTTTCCCATCACTAGTAATGAATGCCTTGATCGGAATCTCAGTGTGCTTTTTTGATTGCCCACGGTCCCTTCATTTCCAGTGCTTGCTCTCAATCAGATCGAGTGATTTAAATCTCATATTTAATTTAAAACACATGAAGGGGGAATTTTAAGATATTTCATTCGTGTAAATACCAGATTTATAACAATGAATATTATCTTTTATATTGCTACACAGCTCAATTTACTTCATCTAAAAGCAATATAACAGAGTAAGCACTGAGCAATCCTAATAGCCAAGCAGAATCAAATTAAGGAAGAAAAAGCTGACATCTGAATCGTAATGCATTAAGGTAAAATTACAGCTGAATTTGAGGATAATTTTATTCAATTTGACTTCACGAAAGCAGTACTTCTTCAGCATTAATTCAGAATTATACAAACTAAGAAGTGGTTTGAATCTATAAAAATTATTTATGTTTTCTTTTAAGATATCATTAAATTGCTGTTTGTGTGACAACACCATATTGGTAGTGAACATTTTAGCTTATAATGTACATTTCATTGTATAAATGCCAGAAATAAGACTGGGTTAGGCAACTGAAGTTGTAAAAGAGTTTTTAGCTGCTTTAAATACAGCTAAACGTGAGCAAGTTCATAAAAGGCATGGTTTTGAGACATTTAACTGTGGAATTCATGGTGCAATTCCTCAAAAATAAGTCACGAGGCTGATCTTACTTCTTTTTTAAGTAATGTTCTTGACCAGGATAGGCTTGGTCTAATGGGTTTTTTTTCATGGAAAAGTTGGGAGGCATTGCCAACTCAACTACAGGCTGAAACTCTATTGGGGGGGGGTGGACTATTGGAAGAGAAGGAATAATTCTTCCTATCTGGGATAATAAAGAAGAAAGGACATTAAATATGAATTATCAGACAATCCAAAGGGAGCCGAGTAGAATTCATTTTATGAAATAGGAGTGTAGCAGCAGCCACCTTCATATAAGTGCTGACAAGCCAACCAAGCACCAATCCAACAACATGGGAATGAAGGAGACAAAAATCCCAGAAAATGCCCAATATTCATCAAAGTTAAAATACTACTGTTTCACAAAGTACCAGTCAAATCTTAGCAGCAAAGGTGTATGTGGTCCTGGCCACTTTTTTTTTCAAGAAAGAGTGAATTAAACAGGATGAAGAATAAGCAAAGGCAACTGTAACTGTCGCAGAGATCAGAAATCTCAAATGAAAGACAAAAGCCACACACCAAACCCCAAAAGAAGAGATGTGACTCTTCCTACAACAGTGAGCTGGATAAAAAATGAGAATGGAAAGATGGTCTTAAGCTTTGGGACAATGCCAGCACAAGCATAAATGAGTAAGCACCATTCACTAATAAATGCAGCCCATAAACGTATTTGAATTTCACAGCACTGAAGTTCAGAACAACTTTCCACCAGGAGCAATGAGGGAACATGGCTTAACTAGATTTAAGGTGAAAGTTAGTAATTGTATCCAGCATCACAGGAGGCATTTGATGGTGGTAACAAAGCTTTTTCCCAACCCTTTGCTACAGAGCCCCTCAATGCAGCGTAAATAATTTTGGCACATACTACTATAATGCAAATACAACTCTTTCTCTCAAGAATAATTAAAAATTCTTTCAATGCCAGTAATGTTACAGTGACATATTTTCCTCACTGCCATGGAAATGAAGCCACTTGCTGAATGATAAACTGCTCCTTCCACTGCTAATTTCATTTCCTGTCTTGGAAGCCAAGGGTCACCTCTCCCTCCAACCCATCTGCTTTTGGTTCACAGTAAAAAGAACTTAAATAATAATTGAACCCTCCTCACAGAATTTCAATACAGATCTCTGCAAACTACTGCATTTATCTTAAACGTAAGTGTCCAAAGGGCATAATGCACATTATGGACTAATAGCCTGTAAAACTGCATTTTATGAACTGTAGCAGTTTTCAGCAATAAAAAATAGAATCAATGGACTCAAGTTGGTAACATTTCTTTCCTACTTCACATTGGAATTAATTCAATTTTTGTATTTTTTGAATTATGTACATTTTAAAAAGCACTAGAACCTGTTTGGAGTCTACAAATCTCTATGCTTACAGCTATGTATGACATACTGTTATAGAAACCTTCTTTTTTAACCACCAGACTAGACTCAAAATTCTGTAAATTACAATATTCACATAAGAAAGTCAGGAAAGTTAGATTGTTTTTTTATCTTCTCTCCCGTCTTCCTATTTTCTTTCCCTCCTCTCCCTTATCAGAAATGTACAGTTCCATCTCACTATCTGAATAAACGATAGCTCACTGCTATTTTAGCTTTAGTCATAAAAATTCATTACTTCAGTGTAATGAAAATCGTACTGATGTGCCTCACAACTGCATAAATGTTTCTCTGCTCAAAGAACACTACCTCCATGAAGCTCACCAAAAAGAGTTTTCCTTTATTCATAAAGCATTTCATAGCAAGACTATTTCTTCATTTCTTTCTATAGTTTTCTTAGTTTAAACCAGATCAAAAAGCTTTTAACACATGTCCCATGAAATAAAGGCCCTGAAACCCAGACATTCAAAGTAATTTTTTTTTTTGTGCATGTTGAATAACTGTGAAGTCAACCTGAGCTGCTACCTGGCAGCTCAAATAATCAGGTAATTTGGATGATGCATTCACTGAATTCAGTGCAATCACATCTCATCTGGAGATAAGAACACCAGATATCAGAAAAGAATAGCTTAGGTCAGAGAAAGACTCAAGCAGACAAAATCACAGTTAAAATATTTCAGTGCAAAAGACTGAACAGTTCTTCAGTCCCTCTTTCCACAGACTGAACATCAACTCATTAACTTTTTGTTTTCCTACAGACACTAAGAAAAAGAAGACCCTTAACTAAACAGTGCTTAACTGAAGGGTATTATTTTATATAAACCAAATACTGCACCACTGAATTACAGTGTATCCTTGATTTTATTTACACAACTCAGTGCAGTTCCAGATGATTCACTTCAGCCATCCATGCTTGCAAAGGGACATACAGTAAATTACCTTTGTGCAGGAAAAATATTTGGCTATTTGGGGATTTTTTCATTCATTTATTCCCACTTCTGGAATTTCAGGTGAATTACTAGAACCTTCCAATTTAACAGGGTGAGTCCCTTACAAAAATGAAGTCATTTGATTCCACCAACACTGACACATGTAGTTACTAACTACACTGGGGGGTGGTAAGGAAAGCTGTAGGGAACACTAATGTAAATTATCTGCTAACAGAGCACATGGAAAACTCCTGTTTTGAGGCATGTGTACAAGTGAAGAAGATACTTAGGCCAAACATCTCCACAGGGTTTTTACAAGGACCTTTTTATCAAAGGGCCACATTTCACATTTACTCAAATAACATGGAAATAATACTGACAGCTCAGGAGAGAAAAGAAAGACCAGACCAGGATCTCTATTGCCGCAGCCACACCATGATTCAGTGGTTTTATCAAAACTCAGAAATTGTAGGGGTATTTTGGACTCATCTAAACCTTCAAGCAATTCAGAATTTCATAGAAAAAGAATTAATTTCTGTTCTACATAAAACAAACTAGATTATAAACCATCCAGCCCTCCAGGCTGAAGCCTGAACAATCAGATGAGCTACATGGTAATTTATCCATTAACCTTTACAATGTGTGTCCCATGATCCACCTGAACCACAAATGGAGGAACAAATGCAAATCAAGAAGAACACTGTTGTCACTAGATTTAGTGTAATCTATATACAGTTCTAAATGTCAACATCTAATCAAGCCTAATCTATTATTGATCTCCTTTTTTGTTTTCAAAATATTCATCTACGGCACAAATTTCCATCAGCTTTTATTTCTTCAGGCACACCTCTCAAGTATAAAATGCATTTGTCAGACTAGAGCTATTAAAAATAATTTCCTAATTTGCTTTAAAGCAATTGAAACCTACTAATGCTAAGGCCTCGGGACATTACTTAAAATCCAAACTACTCATTACACAATTTGTAAGGCAAATTATTAGTGGTAAAGTGAATAGGATAAGCACTACTGGAACTTTTCATGTACTCAGTGATGCTGCAGGGATGCCATGAGAAAGGAACAGCCTCAGAAACTCCCTACAAGGGTGACCTCCACCAACCTCCTCTATGGTTATGGCTCTTGTTACTCAACTCTTTGAACTTCCAACACCGTTTTTTGCCTTCTAAATATGGAGTTTAAACACAGAAAATGCAAGTTTCGAAATTCCTTTGCTGCTTCATGTAATCTACTGGCAAGGTGCATGTTTTCATTATCATCTAATGCTTACACCCTGGAAGATGGCAGCTCTCTTGCCTTAAGTAATTCAGATCATTTAGTAGAGGATTACACTGTCAATCTAAATAAAAACACCCTATGTGAATGATAGTTGAAGAGGGGGAGAGAAAAAAAATGAAGCTTCAGAATATAAAATTTGCAGTAGAAAAGGAAAGTTTGTATTACCTAAATTTTTACACTAATGGGATTAGCAAGTCCCACACTTAGAAGTCAGGAAAAGCCAGAGCTGAAGTAGTCCCTGTGGCTCAGAGTCTCCATCAAAGAGAGCTGGTTCCCGTGACAGTGGGAGTCAAACAGCTCCCTGGGCCAGCTGGCCAAGGTTCCTGCTGTGAGGTTCAGGCCTTGCCCTCAGGAAGGCTCTTAAGACACCAGGTACTCAAAATGGCAAGAAGGTTTCAGGTCTTTAATTTGTGTGGTACAAATCTACTTCATCTTCAGTGACCATTTTGAGAGACTGGGTTTTGATACATCATGGATTTTAAAACAGGAAGACAGTGCTCCTAGCAGAGAACAACTTTGTTATGGACAGGAAGAAAAATGAGTTTCACTGAAGACTACCCTGAAAGCCAAGGTACTGTATCTACCTCTGCCACCTACGTGTGAGCACATCAAAAACTAATTCCCTGGAATTTGCACTGGGTGTCACAGACTGCTGGTCACCTGAACTAAAAGCTTTGGTCTTTAACTCTTCTCCTCAGATCAGTGCTATAAAGACATGAAGGCTTATTCAAAAGAATATTGTGAAAATAGTAGTTTTGAAGAGATCCAACACTGAAAAAAGAACTCTCTGTGCAGCCTAAAGTTTGCACAGAGCCTTGGATTAAACAACAGTGACGAAAAATGCTGGTGGATTCCTTCCAGCCACCAGCATTCACCTTTCTACGCTAGATGGGATGCCCTTTAGCTAGTCTGTAGGAAAACTGGAGTATATGTTAATATCATTATATTCACCTCTGTCAAGAGGATCCGTTAAACGTGGAATATTATGTGATTTTCTGGTTGCCTTTTGCAATCCCAGACTTCTTCAGATGCAGCTTTTACGATACCTGTCTCTAGTGGGACCATTTTTCTATCTGTAGTGTCACTCCTTCCTTTTAATACAACACCATCTTACAAAAGCAAATTCTTACCCTTAGAATGAGATGTGTATCTATGTTTCTTAAGAGAGTTAGGTTAACTCTTTCTGAAATTCAGTGTAAATCTGTAATTTAATGACATTTTTACCAAAATCCCAGGGTAAGCATTCCTAGTTTTGTCTCTTCACAATAGATTTTGGGTTCCCATTGCATCTGATGGAAGCTGAGTGAGAGTTTGGCTGAGAAGCTGTGTGCCACAGCTCTCATCATGTTTCTCCATACCTAAATGCTAACGGTATTCATATTTACCTAAATTAAATGTTCCTCCAAAAAATAAAGTCCACTCAACTAAATTATTAAATCTAAAATAACCCTCTGAGTGCGTGTTTCTAGTGTATCATTCTGGCATGGACGTGTTTAGCAACTTCTGTAGTACAAACAAAATCAATCTACCAGAGACAAAGGTTTTACATTTCCCTTGCTTTCCTTTTCAAAGGTCTTCAGCAGCCACACAAAACTGGACTGTGCACACAAGGACTGTGGAATTTTATATGGTCCCACTTGGTTTAGCAGAAAGTTCTGGATTCAAACCACATTTTGAAATATGAATCCTTCATCCAAATGCTTTCCGTGCAATCAATTTCCAGCCACAAATACTGGAAGCACTACAGAAGAAAATGGCTAGGTCTCCTTTGATATTTTTTATTATGTCCAAAATATGTTTGAACAATTCTAAATTTTAGCGGAAGTTTTTTCTATAAAATTTGATTTTAAATCAGCAGGTGAAACCCACTGAGAAAATTAGCCTGGGAACATTCAGAAAGATAACTTTACCCCTATTAAAATGCTAGTGCATTATCTTATGGAATGCTTTCTATTTAGGTCTTTTATTCCTTTATTTTAAGCAAGAAGCAACCAGCAGTCAGAGAATACAAATTACAGCAGCAAGTGCACTCTAACCAAGGGTCCCTAGCCAAAACAAATCACTCATTACATGCATCAATGATACTGTTTGCTGTATGTGACTTTTCCCCTTTTGTTCTAGGTGCAGAAGCCATTAAATGGATTGAGGCAGTGGAGCTCCCAGCAAATTCATCTTTTAACTATGTTCTCATTCTGTAGGTGCACCTCCACAGGAGGTTGTCGCACATGGTGCCTGCTGCCCACCTTCCTTCTGCACTGAAGTGCCACAGCACTGACTGTTTTAATCTGAAACTTGTGTAATGGCAAAAACATGCTGGCATGAAGGAAAGCTGTGTTAATGCAGTTAACATACCCAGATATTGAAATGTTCCCTCTGGATTGCTGTGTTTATGTCACTGCTTCTCACCTAAGTATCGCTTGTGCTGTCCCACTTCCCCTCATCAACGGGATACCGCTCCTCTTGGAGAATCTGCCAGCAAACACCAGACACCTTCAAAGAGTGTCTGGGACTCAGATACCTTACAGCAAATGAAACCACCTCTCAGGAGGAAAAAACATCTGTCAGCTTCTTAGAAATCTACCTAAACACAAACCAGGAATTTCTATTTAGAGACAAAATACATTTTAAATCCTCAGATGATTCTACAGAAAGGACATTTTATTTTTAATCTAATCTCCTCATGAAAGTGCTTTTGAATCTTAAAGACCTGGCCCTACTTGACTGTCAAAAGAAATGGTCAGTCAATAATTTTACAACATTTTTTTACTCTAGTCTTAATTTAAAGATCAAAATACCCCTAACATCCTTTAAAAACACAGGAAGCTTTATATATTTAGAACGGGAATAGATCCATAAAAGAAAGTAATAGTAGCTGCTGGCTTGAAGGCGGAGGAGTACTATGACCTACTGTAAAGCAATTGTTTAAAGAGCAGAAAACTGTTTGTACAGTATCATAAACTGGGGGGGTGGGCAACACCCATGCATTGTTTGGGCAGGGTTTATTATCCATAAAACTATCTACAGCCTCATTAAAATACCTTCATTTATTAAAATTAACAAATCTCTAACTATTAATTATCAAGGTATTCAGCAGCTTTTTTTTTTTTTTTTACAGGATGGTAGAATTTAGTCCGAACACAGATAGCCAAGACAGTAAGTGAGAGAAATGCTAACTTCAAGAAGTATTATGTTGTGTGGGTGAGAAAAATCAGCAGAACTTTCCTACTGACTTGGAAAATCTTTAGGGGGTTTGGGTTTTGCTGAGACGATTTTGGGTTTTGTTTTGGCTTTTAGGGTTTTTTAATACAATGGATTAGCCAGCTTCAGTTATAAAACATGCAGTTTATTTAAAGCCACGATTGGTCTCCAAGCTTTGCTCTGTAACACATTAAAATTAGCACTGAGGTCACAAATGGGCTGCTGGATTAACTGAAGTGATTTCTCTTCAATGATTATTTTGAGCAGACTGGTTCTTAGATGTGGGAATGATCAATAGCCAACCTACACAAAAGGTGTTGCAATATTGATAACGAAAGCATCCTTGGAACTAAAATAAGGATAGCTGGAATAAGTGTTAGGAAGACTAAGGGGATTATGAGAAACGAACAAGCTAAAGATAATTTCACTGTTGAATTTTAATCACTTTTGTATGGTCCAGAAAGACATACTGAAAAAAATTGTGGTTTTATCATGTGAGAGACATCTTCTCAGCAGTAATTCTCAGTTCTAACACCTTACCATAAAGATTGACATATCATTTACAAGTTAAAAACCAGCTTCTGAAGGCGTATTGTTCACAACAGATAGTTTTTTGTTCACCTCTCCTGCACTGTAACATGGCTTCTGGAGGTCAGGATAGATTTTGGATAAATAATTTATCCAAACTTGTCTATTTCTATCTATTTTATCGTTCTCCCTGTCACAGAGTTCAGCATGTTAACGGGCATATCAAACACAAGGCCAGCCTCATCTTTGTGTCAATGTCAAGTTGGGGAAATCCAAGGATCCTAATGAAACATTCCAGCTAACACACACAGCTGGAATAGGAATATATCCTAAAGCAGCTATACTATATTGGGATATAAGAACAGTAAAATGCTTCCCATATTGTACACATGCGTAATTTTCCCCAAATCCCTAATCAGTTAAATGAGATTTTTAAACATTAGACTTTTCATCAAAAAAAAAAAAAAAAGCCAACAAAATGGGTATTGACTTACTCTGTATATTACTGACAAAGAACTTATTGAACTTCTAGGCTTTCCTAAAATTCTCAAGTGAAAATTTTAACATCAGATACCCTAAACAAGCCCTCATGCCAAGTAATGAACTAAAAGTATCTATCTGGAAACACAGAAGAGATTTTAATAAGAAAAACTCAATTTCCTACATGCTTTTTCATTCTTTTTCTTTGGTAAACTTTTTGACCTCCCAGAGGGAGTGATGTCTGACCAGATAGTTACATTTGTAAACTTCAGGAAACACTTCAATTCCTCTGTGGTGTTTTCACTCCTGTAAATTACATGAAAACTACTGCACTGATTTAGTTTTTAAACTGTATCTGCTTAAGCTATGCATTTATTAATATTTAAAATTTCCATGCCAATCATGCTCATTTGTCAAAAAAAACCTTCATATCCAGACAGCACTCAGTACTGCCAAACACAACACCAGGAATGTGTCCTGAACCATTAATTGCAAATCTGTTCATTTCATGGCAGAAAAATACAGGCTTTTGGATAACAAGTCATTTCATGCATATCTACAACTGCAGAGGTTCCCAAGTCTTCATTAGCACACAAGTCCATATGGATGTGGGATTTTACACACTGGTAAAAATGTTCTTAAAAGTTTCTTAAGAACTTGAAACTGAAGTATGATTTTATCTACATGCTGAAAAGGGAATGACACACATTAACTGGCTTTGTTCATTTAATTTTCTCATGTTTTTGTAATGATGTAAAAGCTCATTGAAGTATGAGCTGGACAACTGAACAGCAGAGTTCACCGGGACTAGCACAACACAGGCAGCAGCACAGCCTTTTTACAGTACTTTAAGTCCTCAAAGAGATATCCTCTAGCAGTAAAACATCAGCTTCATTCACAGAAAAGTTCAGTCTCTCTACACTTAGTCCTTGGTCTCCTTATTGCTACTCAGAAGAAATTCTGAGTTCTGTATTCAGAAAGAGTGCCTGTATGTGGTAGATGGCACTTCTGTAAAAATAAATATGCAAATAAAAATGAGCCAACCTCTTTGATGAATACCTCAAGGTCATTAGTAATCTACCCGATATTTTACTACCAGAATCAAAAAGCTTTATTACCTACTTGGAGCTACCCAATTTACATCAAGTCTAATCATTGTGAAAATAAAGGCTGTATGAATTTCAGAACTGACATTTGACATTATTTCTTATTTCAACTTTTTTTACTGTAAGAAGAAAAAAATAAATGCAGGTGCCTTCTAGAGGTATGAATAGAAAGACCAACCTTGCATAACCTGACAAGAAGTAATGACACCCAGAAACTGAAAAAGCAACAGCTTTTTTACACTTCACTGATAGGCAGGATGCATTAGAAACTCTGCAAGTTCTGTAGTTGGCTTCAGGAATTAATTGTCTGGTGATGAGATAATGGCAGATACAACCTGAAAGGAGCCAGGGTACAGAAACTCTTTCTGGTTTACATATATGAAGAAACAAATATGTTTTCTCATTTTTATGTATGTAGAAACATTCATGTGTGCATGCTTAGCACAGGAAACTGTTGAGCCATTACCTGGTACGACCTTTATCTTAAAACGTCCCACATGTTTTGCATAAGGAACTGCACAGATCAGATGCCATTTTCTGTAATTTTAGGTCTGACAGCAATTGCCCAATTCATTGTGTTCTAGCAAGCAAAGAGCAAAGCTACACCACGGCACGCTGAGATCTTGCACAGTAACCTGTTCATACTGGATGTCACGGACAACCATTGAAAATCTGTATGAACATTTACTCAACCTCCACCATTAACTGAGCCCTCTGTTCCAAGCAGTTCTGCCACATACTGCAGTGCTCACTGCTCCTATGCAATTCCATGGCCTTGCCCACCTACAGGGTTTTTCTGAGCAGTAAAAAATAGCCCTTGGCATGGTCATAATATGTTTTTGAACTGATCACTCCATGAAGATGAGTAAGTTCACTTCCCTGTCAATTGTATTGTTTGTGCCTGCCTTGCTACAGATTCTCTAAGACACCACGCATTGATTTACTGGCTGAGGAATGACAACCTAAGAGCCTTAGAGCTGTATAAAAACATATGTAGTTCTTTCTGTTTGACAAGAACAAAAAAGATTAATCCCAACATGGTTATAATAACAATTTATAAGACCAGAGTATATTATTTTTCTGAAAATCCCTCTTTAACAACAGGAAACAATCCAGTAAGAATGAAGTGGGAGACCTGTCTGTTTACCAAATCAGATTAATAAACCTATTTCCATCCTTTTCACCCAAACAATCAAGAGACCCAAACAAAACATTGCTTTGCAATTTAGTATTAATGCTGGTATGTTTCTGAACACAAAATAGAAGACAAAATGTAACAGATAGCAAAGTTAATAGTTGTAATAATTATTAGTGAAAACCCAACAGCAGTTATTGCAAAGGTGTTTTCAACACATGCATGCTGAAAATATCACTTCAGGAAAATTTAAAGAAATTATGTTTCCTCACAAGATTTAAAACAGTACTTTGCAGCTGGGATTCCAAGTGTTAGTAACCGGCATTTTAACCTTCCACATTTAAGTGTTTCCACAAAGGGCAACATTTTTATTGTAGTAACTTCCTTTCCTTCAATTCCTGGATTTAGAACAAGTTATCATTAAAAGCAGACTCTTTTTGCTAGCATTTTATTAACCAGGTGGGGGTGTGTGTATTACAGCACCTGTATTAATTCAGTCTATTTTCAGTTCACTTGGGTTTTGTTGAGTTATATTTAGTGAGCTGTATTTATTACTTGTTTTCTATGGTGATATGGCAGTGCCAAAGGTAAGAGGCTGCTTGTTCTGCTGAAGTTTGGAAGCAACGTGCAAAAAAAGAGGTTACTCAGAAGTTAGGAAATTCACCAGTACTCTCTTGCAGCCAACACCACAACACCTGACCTTGTTAGGAAAAGTTACATCAACATCAAGAAACCACTTCATCCCTGACATACTTTGATAACTTTTCCCCATCCTTTGCTCACTTTTTAAAACACTTATTTAAACACTACTGATTTAATCCCAGAATATCAAATACTAGTTTAGAAACCTAATCTTAGCTGCATTATTTGATAAAAACTCTTTGCCTTTGATGCTATTATGCTGCCTTAGCTATTCTACCAAGAATATATATATTTTTTTTAAAATCACATCCATGTGTCATGTTAGGCCTTGTGGTAACGCAGCAGACATCAGCATGCACTAATGGCTGTGACATCAAAGGAAAACTGGGTTGTGCCACCATGAGAGTCTGATGTCTTCCAAGACGTAAGAAAGGGCAAAAATCAGCCTTGATACGATTGTAGGCTCTACGATTACAAACTGGAATTATTCATCACATTCAGCATGGGAGAGATAAAGGAATCATACTAACTCGGAATGTCCTTGCCATAACTCACCCTGATGGCACAGGGGCTTTGTGGCCATACCATGGTTCTTCCCCATTCTCTAGAGATCTTATTCTCTGATTTTACTGTTACTGAGGTGGTTACAAAGAACACTGAAAACAAACTGCAGAACAAAAATGTGAAAACACATGAACCGTATATTTGATAGTACTCCACGACTAAACCCAGTTTGTTTTCTTTCCCCATTACTTTCCATCATTGCCAATTTCAACAGTCCTTGAAATTCCTGTCAGCAGCAACATTTAGAGCTACCCTTCAGTTCCTGTATTTTCAGTCACATCACACTAAAACCCAAAAAAAGCCAGATTGCACAATAATAATGTTAAAGGTACAGAAGACTCATACTTTAGAAGCAGATGCATCCTCTGCAACTTAAGTAGAGAAATGTACATAAAACAAGCAGTTCAGGAAATTCTCTGCTCTATCCAGATATTTGATAACATATAGTGTGATGTTTCATAATCAGGTCTGGGCTCCTTTCTTCAGCTCTTCCTAACAAAATATTTTATCTTCTGCGTGTGCTACACATTTTTATTTCTATAAACAGAATGATTCCCTTCTTAATCCGGAGGTACTTTTCTTAAGCGCACACCTTACAACCCAAAGAATTAAAATACCGTCTTCAGTGAGACCTGATGAGAATGCACCTGTTACAAAGATCCTAAATGGGTTTTTTTTTCCGACAATCAGCCCGTAGCGTGCAGAGATTAGGTGTTAAGGACAGCTAGGCACCTTTTAACAGTTCGCTCACCAGCAGCAATTCCCCCTAAGGCGCGATGAGCTCTCTCAAACCCATTCTGAAGGGCTTTGCGTTCGGCAGGACCGAAGCAAACCTTAAACCCACAGATCAAGTAAAATGATGCTACCGCTCCACCTCGCCGGGAGGTAACTTTCGGTTCCCTGCTCTCAGTCCCACACCCCGGCGGCTGAGGGTGCCCGGGGCGACCGTGGAGAGCTGCGGGCAGCCGCGGCGTTATCCCCGGCGGGGGACGGCAGCTCGCCCTGCCGGGGCGGGGTGGGCAGCGGAGCCCCGCTACTCCTCTGGCCGCAAGCGCCCAACTTTTGGGGGCGGCAGGAAGGGGTGGCCGCCGGGAGGCGCCCGGTCCCGCATCCCTGTGGCCCCGCATCCCTGTGGCCCCGCATCCCTGTGGCCCCATCCGCGGCCGGGAGAGGCCGAGCCGGCGGCCGCAGGTGCGGACCCTCCCTCACAGCCGTCGCCCGGCGGAAAGTTGCGGGGAGCCCGCAACGCAGCGCACCCGCGGCCGCCCTCACTTACCGTGGTTGCTGGCGACGTGCCCGGCGGCGGCGGGGCGCGCTGTCAGCAGAGGGAGGAAGAGGCCGACTCTCCAGAGCAATGCCCTCACCTCACTACACCCCATGGCTGGTGGCCGCCGAGCGCCCCGCGACCTCGGCCCGCGGAAGCTGCCCGTGCTCCCCCAGGCCGGCGGGGACCGCCGCCGCCCCGCCGGGCTGCGCTGCCTGCACTGCCGCCGGGGGCTGCGCGGGCCGGGGCGGGCGCATCCACCGCCGGGGTCCCG